>NC_049986.1:4294262-4314823 GCF_000003815.2 Branchiostoma floridae
ACGGCAGGGGCGTTTTTGTCATGACGTCAAGACACTCCAAAGCGGATAACTGCAGAAAGGAACGACGGATGGGCTGCATTTTAGGCATGCAGGTAGCTTAGGCAAAGATGTTCATAATGATATGCATGTTATGCAAATGAGGACTTAATTTGCATAATTAATGAGGAAATTGTATAGTTCCATTGTTTTCAATAACTGGACCTCAATACACGTAACACATGTTAATTATGATAGGTGGAATATAAGCAGATACCAAATATGGTAATGAGGAACTTATTTGCATAATTTATGTAAAAATTCAAAACCGCTTTATGATCAATAATGGGAACTTTATAATTGTAACATGCGTACGTTTTTCAATGATGAACAACACCATGCATGAATTATGTTAATGTGTTGGTCAATTGCCTGAAATTTACGAAAGCTCTAAATTTTCATGGAGGTATGAGGTCGCCGAACTCTAGTTGTTTTATTTTTCGAAGTAACATTTTGCCGAGAGGATTGTTGTATCATCTCACATCTTACAGGGTACAGGGTACGACAACCATAAAGACCAAAGTCACTTTCATTCAGCTAAATGGATGGTGTTCACGCGCGCATATGCATCAATTTTCGTCCGTTTCCATAAAAGTCATAAAAGAGCAAGTCTTGACCTAGTTCTCGCAACTCTCGCGAGAACTAGGTCACTCCATGAGCAAGATGGACTGATAGCCATCGAAAATTTGGAGGTACGTGTACTTACCTTTGATAACAGTCACTGATTGATGAAAAACTCTATTAACTGCAAACATACGTGACTAATGAATCTCTTCGACCATGATTTACATCGTACAAAGCAGCTGCAAATTGAGCAAATAGATCTGATGTGTATTTCATAAGGCCACGTTGAGTTGATTATATGTTTGACATCCACGCCTTTCCAAAAATAATATAAAAATGTTTTCAACCATAATCTTAATCGTGCAAAGCAGCTTCAAAAGAAGCAAATATATGCCGTAGATTGCATATAAAATAGATATCGGAAAACGTATACTAATGCCATAGAACACTACAATGTCAAAGAAAATGTGACAAATGCAGAATATATCGTTTGGTATAACAAAATCTGTGTTCCTGACCCCTTAGATCTTATAATGAATGCAGCTTTTTTGTCAAACTTGTTTTTATTTCCACGCTTGTATCAGTTTTTGGATTCCCAGAGGATGTCATCCATATTATCAAATCGATATTGCCTAAATTGCACCCAAAAAAAAGTCAAAGACGATGTGAAAGGAAAAGAAGAAGAATCTATTCTTTGGTATACCATCACTATGTGTGTTAGTCATTTTTCAACCTTCTAGACCACCTCATAATGAAGGAAACATTTTTTGGGCAAAGTATTTCTTTCTTCGCACGCTCGCACCTAGCCTGACTAAAATCGCGCTCCTAGCGGCCGGCCCTATAGTATTGCCGCCGCCCTAGGGGAGGGGGTCATTAACCCCAGCCAGCGAGAGATTGTGTTAACACAGGCTAGCTCGCACCAGTTCTTGGGTTCTCAAAGGATGTTATTTATACAACCCATTCTACATGCCCGAATAACATATAAATGTTGATATAATTAAGAATATGTCTTGGTAGTTTATATCAGATATAACGTCCTTGGTACTTTGTAAGGACTACCCCATGAACGCTGTTTTCTCGCGCTATCTGTCTTCAGACTTGTTTCGTCGTGACACAAATCCAAATAGTCAGAGAGAAACGTCTGGCCGTTTCCAAAATCATATCCAGTTGCTCGAGTAACTGCTTTTGTAAATACAACTTAGGTCTCAACGTTTGCCGTCTACTGGTATCGGGACATTACCAGAGGAGTTAATTTAAAACCCAGTTGTGATACGCAGATTGTTAGCCATTGAATTACCGACCTAAAGAAACAATATTTATATTCACATACTAACTTCTCTTTCAACGTTTCTCCCAAGCTTGCATTATTCCGGCAGCACTATGACCTAAAGGCCACTTCACACGAGAGAAAGAATGAGCCGGAATGCCGTCAGAATGAAAATTATTTTCTGTTCCTGGGAATTCGTAGTGTGTTTTAGAAATTCTCACTGATTTCTAGATGTTTGTGCTCGTTCTTTTGGCTGGCCTGAAAGTTATTGACATGCTAAAAATTTTCGAGGTGCATTTGAAGTGGATAAATATCTAACGTCATTCAAAGTGTATTCTAAATGTATTTTAACTATTCTAACTGCATTATGACCGCATTTTACGGCATTCGAAACATTCTTATCTCATTCGATGGAGAACCGAAACGGCAAGCCACTTCGAATCCTCACGGCACGAAAAACGGTATTTAAGGATGCTGAAACCATGCGTAATGTTGACGTATTTTCCTCCTTTACGGATCTATACACCACTTATACGAGTACGTAAATATTGCCTTTAAGTGGTCTTTCTGTAGGTCCGTGTTAGTCCTTATTTTCCGGTTTTCCCGTTGTCTTTCAGCAGCTTAAAGATGTCGTAAATGATTTTTAAAACCCCCTTAAAACTTGTTTAAAGTTCACGTTTATTTGATCTAAAGCCTCTTTTCGTCTCATATACAATTGCATTAAGTGGATTATAACGTGTGTTTTAGTGCCTTTTCAGCAGCTTAAAGTTTCCCTAAATACTTATTAAAATGCCCTTAAGACATGTTTAAACTTCACGTTTATTTGATCTAAAGCCTCTTTACGTCTCATATACGTGTACATTAAGAGGATTATAACGTGTGTTTAGGTGCCTTTTCAGCAATTTAAAGTTGCCATAAATATCTATTAAAACGCCCTTAAGATATGTTTAAACTTCACGTATATTTGATCTAAAGCCTATTTACGTCTCATATACGTGTGCATTAAGTGGAGTATAACGTGTGTTTAGCTGCCTTTTCAGCAGCTTAAATTTGCCATAAATACCTATTATAACGCCCTTAAGACTTGTTTAAACTTCACGTTTATTTGATCTAAAGCCTGTTTACGTCTCATATACGTGTTCATTAAGTGGATTATAACGTGTGTTTAGGTGCCTTTTCAGCAGCTTAAATTTGCCATAAATACTTATTAAAACGCCCTTAAGACATGTTTAAACTTCATGTTTATTTGATCTAAAGCCTATTTACGTCTCATATACGTGTGAATTAAGAGGATTTAATGTGTCTATATTTTTCTTTTTAGCAGCTTAAAGTTGTCATAAATACGTACCAAAACACACTTAAGACATGTTTAAAGTTCCCTCTGTACGTCTCATATACGTGTGCATTAAGGTGTGGATAAGTGCTATTTTAGGAGAATAATCATTAGCACATTTCAAAGCAAGAAAATACAATGGATGAAACTTTAAAATTTTATTGAATTACGAGAAAACATTACATGGAAAAGTAAAAAAACCTACAGCCTACTAGGTATTTGTGGCCTTTCATTCTGATGTAGTCGGCAGTTGAAACAATCACAACGGTTGCGCAATTCCGTGCAGCAGTCCACAGTCCCATTTCCAGTGTCGGGTGAAGCGTCTCGGCGTAAGTTAAAAAGAGCACACATGTACAGTTCCATCTGGTCACCACAGGAATAAGAATCCGGTAAGATCCAGAGTATCCTAGAGTAGTGGCCGATATGACTCGTGTTGTTGGATGGTCCTGGATTCTGTGAACGCGAAACATGTTCAGCTTGCAGTGTCGGCTTCTATTAATCCGGATGGTGCAAGGGCCGTGATTTCCATTCTGTGTCGATTTCCAACAACAACAGCTTGTACAGAATGATAACCACCTCGTATCTTTGAGTCAAATTCCGTCACCGGGGGTCCTAGGCGGTAAAAGCGGTGTCGCGGCCACAACTTGCGGGCTAGAGCAGGCCCAAACTTTCTTCAATACTTCTCTTCAAAAATGAACGCCTGGAAAATAACCGCTCCTTGTCGTACGTATGGCCCGTAAATTTGAACCCCCCACTCTTTTCTGCCATTGGATACATCCTATCACATGACACAGCTGTGCCACAGACGGACCAAGGAAGTTCAACCTCCTTGGACGGACGGTGGCGTACGCCCCTTGGCGAGTACGAAATAACGCTGAATAAATTTACATCTTGCCTGCCCAAACAAACACGAGCAACACGAGAAGACACCGCCTGTGTGCACAAACTGTTCTTTCTCGACGCTTGCTTGCAGATAAAGAAATAAACATATTTCGTACCGTATGATTTACCTGTAGTAAGAACTGCTTGCCGTTTTATAGAGAAAACACAACTCACTGCACAAAACGGTATACCTACTACATCCTTATTCTTAAAGCAGAGGTTGAGTCGCGTAGATATTCATAGCAGTAGTCGGGATTTCTACCGTCTCTTAGCTCGAGTGTCAACTTGCCACAAAGAAAACCTCACCCTGAGTTAGACCCTGGAATTTCAGAACATATATGCGGTATAAAATAAAAAGGAAAGGGTCTCCTCCTGTTCGCATAAACTGCGCTTCAAACATGCCGTATGTTCAGCAGAAAAAGGCACCGTTTCATAAAACCTTTGAGACGGTATTAGCTAATAGATAAAACGGGGGTAGTACCCCCAAATTTGCTTAAGCTACGCGGATTCAAACATTAAACATGTCGTATGTTCAACAGAAATACGCAACATTTCATATACGTCTTGGCAACATATAAGCTAAACGGGGGAGGTCTCCCCTTGTTCGCTTAAACTGCGCGGATTCAAAGATTAAACATGTCGTATGTTCAACAGAAATACGCAACATTTCATATACGTCTTGGCAACATATAAGCTAAACGGGGGAGGTCTCCCCTAGTTCGCTTAAACTGCGCGGATTCAAAGATTAAATATGTCGTCTGTTTTACAGAAATACGCAACATTTCATATACGTTTTGCCAGCATATAAGCTAAACGGGGGAGGTCTCCCCTAGTTCGCTTAAACTGCGCGGATTCAAAGATTAAACTTGTTGTATGTTTTACAGAAATACGCAACATTTCATATACGTCTTGACAACATAAAAGCTAAACGGGGGAGGTCTCCCCTAGTTCGCGTAAACTGCGCGGATTCAAAGATTAAACATGTCGTATGTTCAACAGAAATACGCAACATTTCATATACGTCTTGGCAACATATAAGCTAAACAAGGTAGGTCTCCCCTAGTTCGCTTAAACTGCGCGGATTCAAAGATTAAACATGTCGTATGTTCAACAGAAATACGCAACATTTCATATACGTTTTGGCAGCATATAAGCTAAACGGGGGAGGTCTCCCCTAGTTCGCTTAAACTGTGCGGATTCAAATATTAAACATGTCGTATGTTCAAAAGAAATACGCAACATTTCATATACGTTTTGGCAACATATAAGCTAAACGGGGGAGGTCTCCCCTAGTTCGCTTAAACTGCGCGGATTCAAAGATTAAACTTGTATGTTTTACAGAAATACCCAACATTTCATATACGTTTTGGCAGCATATAAGCTAAACGGGGGAGGTCTCCCCTAGTTCGCTTAAACTGTGCGGATTCAAATATTAAACATGTCGTATGTTCAAAAGAAATACGCAACATTTCATATACGTTTTGGCAACATATAAGCTAAACGGGGGAGGTCTCCCCTAGTTCGCTTAAACTGTGCGGATTCAAAAATTAAACATGTCGTATGTTCAAATGAAATACGCAACATTTCATATACGGCTTAGCAAATATATTAACGGGGGAGGTCTTCCCTTCTTTGCGTAAATGACGGTTCGAAATAAATTATATATATGGCATCCTTCGGTCAATATTGACCATGGTATACGCAACATCTCATATAACGTAAAATAGCGCATATAAGCTAACCGTGAGAGGTTCTCCCCTGTTCGAATTAAACCTTGCGCACAGAAAGTTTGAATACGTCAAATGCTTTCGGAATAGCTAAAAAACACAGAAGATTATTGTATTTGACTTTGTATTGTATTGTATTTGTATTTGCTGAGGTATAAACATAACATAACATTTTGTACCAGAAAGCGCAATAATTTTCAGTTTTGACAGTTATAAAACAGATGACGCAATGTTTTATCTAACACCAGACAAAGGCTTATTACATTTGACTTAGCCGGTTAACATGTATTTTGTAACAGATCTAGAGAAACGGTATTTGTCCGTTTTGACAGAAAATATTTTTGAGACATTTAAGTTGTCTCTTCGGCAGACTAAAATACATGTAAAATTCACGTAAAGAAACACAACAGATTAAGTTAGATTTACAAACGCTGAAATCTTCCGTAAATGCCAAATGTATGTTTCCGATGCCTTTAATAGATCTCAAAATCTGCTGAAATATTTCTCCGCCTTTAAGGGCTTTATACGTATCTCTGAAACTTTGCTTAAAAAGTTGTTTTCGTGCTGTGCCTGCCAGCAGAATGTGGCCAAAAGAATATCTGAAATGCAGTGAGAATTTCGAAAATACACTACGAACTCCCAGGAATAGAAAAGACTTTTCACTTTGACGGCATTTTGGCTCATTCCTTCTCGTGTGAAGGGGATATAAGGTCCATTTGGAATTCCCACCCGAATGGCCCCGAATGTGGCAAGAATTTCGCAACTATTTCATTCCGGCTGGTTCTGCTTGATTCCTGCTGATTCGGTTTCAGTGTGAATGCCCTATAATCATAAAAAAAGGTAAAAAAGGTAACGGATTGCCGAGTCATCACCTTCACAAGAATCCTATGGTTGTTCTTTTCAGTAATCTAGACAGAGTTCCACTGGCTAGTTTGATACTGTTTAGCCTTTTAGATAATACCTTTGCCCCGATAGATGCTTGGAGATTAATATGTTTTCAGCCATTGCTCCATGACTTCACCGGCCATGCCATGTGCTATGTAGGGTAGAGAAAGAGGACCCAGCCAACAGTGTTGATGTGAGACAACGTTACAGGTAGGTAGGGATGAGTACTTCAATCACTCATGCCATGTGCTATGTAGGGTAGAGAAAGAGGAACCGTCCAACAGTCTTGATGTGAGTGAGACAACGTTACAGGTAGGTAGGAATGAGTACTTCACTCATGCCATGTGCTATGTAGGGTAGAGAAAGAGGAACCGTCCAGCAGTCTTGGTGTGAGACAACGTTACAGGTAGGTAGGGATGAGTACTTCACTCATGCCATGTGCTATGTAGGGTAGAGAAAGAGGAACCGTCCAGCAGTCTTGGTGTGAGACAACGTTACAGGTAGGTAGGGATGAGTACTTCACTCATGCCATGTGCTATGTAGGGTAGAGAAAGAGGAACCGTCCAGCAGTCTTGGTGTGAGACAACGTTACAGGTAGGTAGGAATGAGTACTTCACCCATGCCATGTGCTATGTAGGGTAGAGAGAGAGGAACCGTCCAACAGTCTTGGTGTGAGACAACGTTACAGGTAGGTAGGGATGAGTACTTCACCCATGCCATGTGCTATGTAGGGTAGAGAAAGAGGAACCGTCCAGCAGTCTTGGTGTGAGACAACGTTACAGGTAGGTAGGGATGAGTACTTCACTCATGCCATGTGCTATGTAGGGTAGAGAAAGAGGAACCGTCCAGCAGTCTTGGTGTGAGACAACGTTACAGGTAGGTAGGAATGAGTACTTTTGTTCGAGAGGAGGTCGGTAGGAACGACCTAGCGACAGGCGCTGCAGATTAAAACGGTGGCACGCTGGCTGACTCGCCAAGGCTCTCCTTCCACCGTTGATTAAATTAGCAATGGTAATCTGGGCTGACTGACGTGGATGCGCCGACCCCTGCACCTGACGGGGGATCGGGAGGACCTGTCGTTCATACCGCCCCTCAAGAACCTCAGAAACTGGCCATGATTGGATTGTATTGTACCTGGAAAGGTTATAACTCTTCTTTATTACATCTGAACGCATATTTTGCCCGTTCTGCGATCAGGGTGCACATTGTACTTACCAGTAACGTACAACAAACACACAGATAGCGTACAGATAGCGTACTCGACGAACTTCCAGGGTGCTCTTGAGTTAATAGATATGATGGTTGATTGACTTGATTCACATTTCGGGCGCCCTACGATGACAAACAAACAAAGAAAAGATTGCATGACACGCTATGGAATCTGCACTGGTGATAGAAACAGCGGAAGGGAGCGGTTTCTTTGATTAAACGAAAATAAGCTTAGAAAGGCGTGCGATCAGCGGTGGGTGCGTCCAGAATACGGTCGTAACGTGCTATGCGCTGTGCATACGCACCTAATCGCAGCAAGAAAGACAGTGTGGCGCTCATACGGAATGGATATGCTGAAGTCGTAATTCATACCTCAGATGGGCATGACGTATTCATTCCGAAAATGTCCAAATGTTGGGCGTACGGCTCCGTATAGACAGAATTTCATACGAACCTAATACGCACTTGAAAATATACGCTCGTGTGAACCCATCTTTAAGGTGCAGTCAAACGAGGTCCGTGTTAACGTTCTTTTTCATACGCGGTTGCACGCACAATGCGCACCTCATACGTAGTCTCTAAGCAGATCCTACGGTAGCATAAGATAGTATCAAAAGCGGATAATGGAGTTAAGCCGGCCTAGGAGTGTGCAATTCGGTAGCCAATGCACACTCCAAGGCCAGCTACACTCCTTTGTCAGCTTTAATACTATCCTATGCTACCGTAGGATCTGCTTGGAGACTACCCCATACGCATCTCATTCGCTTTGTTTATGTCTAGGTAAGCGTACTTTACCGTGCTGTGTGCGTATGCCTGCGGACTTAAAGCTGACATCAAACTATTGAGATTCGAATGAGGTGCGTATTGTGGGTACGGATGCGTATTGACATTTCGATCCTTTGGTCCAGATGAAGTTTGTGGGGATTAAATTGACTTCACTGTGCAGCCTTGTTATCAAAGTGAGAATAACGACAGCAAAGTTTTCAAAATCCAAAAAAGGTTGATACGGAACTCATACGGACTTGAATATTCGCATTAGTGTGCCCATTCCCTTGTGTGACTACACCCTCACGCACTAGAGAGTCCCGGACTGACATTCCAACTGAAGCTGAGGACTAGGGATAAAGAAATTGGACTTCCAGCGTTAATTTGTAATTACGTCCCACGTAACGTATAAGCGGCGAAAGAAAGACTTGCGCTTTTGCTATGTATCTGTATCTGTATCTATAGAGCCGGTATAACCGTCGTTCGGCGTAACACATCAGCTATGTTTGGATTAGTATGTGGAGAAGGACAACCTCAAGCCAACCGTTCACACTTACGCCACATCTTCAGAAAAGACGCTGGAGCCGCATGTTCCCCGTTTAGGAACTTTATTCGAACCGACACACAACAAACATGTTTCGCCGTGTGGCTTCCTCGGTGTTATGGGCTCGAATGCAGCTATGTTTGGATTAATAGCTTTAGTCCATGAATGAAGTAATCCACTAAGTGGTGAGGATACAGAATGCGAGGATGTGCTGTAGTTTTTGATGTTCGTATGTTTTCACTTAAGCCCCCCCCCCGCACCCCCCACCTGCCATTACTATGGAAAGTAATTAACGTTGATGGACAGGTGTCTGTCATGGTCCTTCCTTTATTGACGACAACACAGACTGACATCTGTGTTTTTAATTGGGACAAAAGTAGCATGAATTATTTATCAATATGATGCCCTGGCATTTCTATAGACTGGCCAACATGCACAAATTTTTGACATAAAATGACAAAAAAACATATAAATTGCTTTATTCTTTTTAATTTAAAAAATGGCGCTAACAAGTCTTCTAAAAAGGTGTAAAACGGATTCTCTGATTGGCGTATAACCCATGAGTTTATATGTTTCCATCAGTTATCATGAAACGTAACGGATCACCCATGTTGTTTCTAAACTCAGTCAGTTTGTTTTATGTTTGTGAGGAGTATATCCAGCATTCCCATACGGCTTAACTCAAAATTCAAGCCACCAAAGTGTCCCTAATGTGGTATCATAGTCATGTAGTGAATCATATACTGTAAATGCATTTAAGTTCGCGGGGATTCAATTTTGCGGTAGCGGGAAAAGGGACTTTTCGTGGTGGTTTTAAGTTCGCGGTAGCACCATGCACTGTAGTCTCTTACTGCCATGAATAAAAAACTTTGCAGTGGTTTTAAGTTCGCGGTGAAGTGGCCACCGCGAAAACCGCGAACATGAAACCACCGCGAACATTTCTGCATTTACAGTATTACCTACATGAATATGTTCTGTTTGTAGTATTCAATTTTCTTATCACTAAACTAAGGATACATACATTTATCTCCTCCTTACATATGTGCAAGTTAATTACGTTGGGTCATGTGGTGTACTATCAGGATATTTGGCCCAAAGGTCCTGAGTTCGAACCCTGTCATGCTACCGATCTTGTGCATTGAGAAATGCACTTTGCCCGACTTTCCCCCTCACCCAGGTGAAAAAATGGGTACCTGACTTCGGTTGGGGAGGTGAAAGGCAGTGGAAATAAAGATGTGCTTCGCCTTCCAATAGGCAATACCAGCCTTCCGGACACAGCAGATAGTAACTCTCATCTTATAAGAAAAAATGCCGAAACTCATAATTAGCCCCAATCGATTGTAGTACAATGTTTTACGCTAGCTCTCATTGTTTTAGAAATAAGGATGTCAAATTTCATTCTATATTCACAATCTGCATTATGTACTATGTTTTATACTTGCTTTAGTAATTAGGGTGATAAGTTTGTTTCTTCTTTTTTCTGCCATACATTGTACCGTGTACGATCGTTGCGCAATAAAGTTCTGTATTCTTATATTGGGTGCCTTTAAAGATGGTACCTTTACATATGATAGGACCACATAGAATACATCTGTTTTTTAAACGCATGGTCAGACATTGTCAATGGCACCTTGAGGATGAACTGAACTGAACTTTAGTGTCTATGGCTGTGATTGTGTGAAAAGTATGAACACCTTATGGTATACCCACAAGAACCACGAAGTTAACATACCAGGCTAGTTAACATTTCAAATGATGGATTCTGAATTTGCATGCATGAATACATGGAGTAGCTGTTGGGAAGTCAAAACTATAAATTCATTTGACTGTTGATGCCAAGGTACGAACATTTTGGGGTTAATACATACCTGCACGGTGATCTTTTTTTCCCAATTAAAAGAAATAGGACGGGTAAATTCAGAGACCAAGACATCAAATGTGCGTATATGAATCATTGAGATTAAATGAGTTGAATTTGACAACGAAGGTGATGTGTGTATTTACGTGTATCTTGTGTGCGTTTTTCTAAGCAGGTACGAAGTCAATGGTCACTCAGAGCACGTAACGTTATGTACACAAACTGAATATATTTCTCAAAGAGCAGTAAATTTTTTGTACACTGTATGCTATTGAACAACTGCATCTATATAAAACTAAAGAGGCTATGAATTCTCATATGACAAGCAGATAAATCTACAGAGCCAAATGCATTGGACCAACAATTATCTTTCTGTGTTTACACGAAAGCAGTGCAATGAAAACCAAGCTCACGTGTGTGCAATAAGAAGCTGCGGAGTGATACAGTTCTGATGATTGCCTGCGGATGTATCTGTGAGCCATGAGTGATCAATACATTCTCGGCCTCACCCTGACATGAGGTGCACAACTCAAAGCTTATGCATGCATGGCATAAAAAGCTTCGTCATCATCGTCCACCGAATTTTAAACCATTGTAGGCATTACTTGCGACGTGTCACGGAGTGGTGACACAGAACTAAACTAGTACATATATGTGTAACGTTCCCAGTCATGTTCCCACGGAAGTTGCAACTGTCTTGGGCATTAATGTCCTAAAAACGTCAAGACGTCAACCAAGTGCAGTTATGCATGGTAATAGTTCGTAGTCTTAGAGCAGTTACGGTAATTAAAACTCAGACATAGGTGTTTAGCTTAGAAGAAGAAAGGGCACTCTTAGCCCAGGTCTCCGACCGGGAGAGTCAGAGCAGAGGAGAACTCAGTCAGAGAGAGACTTCTGTAGAATGTGGACTTGAGTCTTGAATGAGTTCGGCCACCGTCACAGACGCTCTATTGAAAGGTATCAGAACAATTCGGCTCCAGGACAATTCGGCCCCTGGGCCAGGAACGATTCGGCCCCCTGCCAGGAACGATTCGGTGGCACAGTAGTTAGACATATGCCCGTAGGACACATGGACACCACTTGGACACCACCAAGATGTCGTAGTTTAAGATTTTTGTTGACCCGCACAACTCAGATCGCAGCACAATTGTCCGTCCTTCTCTCTCACCTAACTTTGCCATGTGTCGCCTGTAAAGTAATGATTACAATGATGTGAAATTTGGTAGACATTCAAAAAAGGTTCTATAGCGCATGCGTTGAACCCATTATTCTGTATGATTCCGAAATATGGGGCCCGTTTAAAACTTCCAATTCCTGCACAATGGAATAAGTTCCCTTAAAATTTTGTAAATAGTTATTACGTGTGCCAAGGTCAGGTTACCTGCAAGGGCAGCTAGGTGCACTCTCACTGCACATGCGTCAAGCTTGCGTCACTGCGGGGTTTGTTCACTGCGCCACTGTTTGGTTATTTTCTACGATTTTTTATAAATTAGATATTGCTTAATACGTAACAGTATGACTGAAGCTAATAACCCGCCGTACGTGCAAATACGTGCTGTCTACGTGCCAAAACGTGGACAATCTTGTGGGATCCGTAAGTGGTAAGTACCGCCTCCGTACGAACTCGTAGGAAATCCGACGGATTTTGGAGCACGCAGACACGCCGTAAAACTTTACGTGCAGGCAAAACTTTGTGTACCATCGGGCTGCGGATTCGCCCCCGTACGTGCCAGTACGGGCGACGCGCCTGCCCTGTACAGCCTGAACGTTAACGTTTTCAGAGATATGTGGCGGTCGTGGCCTCCCAAAAAAAGAACGTACGGACAAATCGCACGTACGGTGGGTTGTGCCCTTAGCTTTAGGGAGGTATCCCATGACAGTGGAGGCCTCCCTGAATGCTATTAAACATTTTCTCAGACTGCCAAAGGTAAGATAAAATAATACAGTTATTCAAAACTACATACAAAGAAGAAAAATGAAAATATGAAGGACAGGAATGTAGTCACAAGACTAAGGATCAGCTGCCACAAACTACATATTTAAATCGAAAGACATATCTACACCCATTTGGTAAAAAATTATTATGTATTGAATAAAGGACGAATTCCATATTGTAATAGAATGTATATCATATAGCAAAGAAAGAAATTAACTTTATAGGCTTGTACTATACCTATTTCCCTTTTTCATACGCTGAAAGTTCTAGAAAATTCATCTTCTTAATGCAGCTAGACAAACCATCAATCATAAAACATATCTGCTCTTTCATATCCACTATAACTGAAGAGCGATGAGAAGTTGGATCTATCCAACGATAGTTTACATTTCGTATCTGTTAATTATCTCTTTAACATGTCTTGTTGTGATCAGTACTTAGCCCGGTGTGGCAAAAATGTGCAATAAAGGTATTCATGCAGCTATAGGACTTTCCAAAGACTGTAGGTGCAGTATACGGTGACTGATGATGATTCATTCATTCATATAACCATGCTCAGAAATCTGAGTCATGCACTTTATGTCTGGTTGGGTCCCAGAACTTATTGATCACCACTTCTACAGTTCTGAGTGTTTGTTCGGACCTGGAGCACCCTCTCCAGCTATCAACATGGCTGTTCGTCATGGCTCTAAAATATGTTGTATATATATAAACGACATGTTGTGTGCGTCAAACGACTAAAAAGTAACTATCTGTAGGTCAGTCATTTCAAACAGATGTCCAGTTCTCCACAAATGGTCAGATAACGCTGAATCGATTTTCAATCTTATACTAGAGTTTTCGGAGTCCATTGCCAAAGGGGACACTCATATACAATTAGAATGAAGAAGACAATAGGAGAAGGACTGAATTGCCGGTGGCAAAAATGGGTGCTAATATCTCAATTAAAATCTCTCGTTTGGCGTCACATTGGGCGACCCTATATATGAGTTCGTCATAATGCTTTTTGCGCATATTTCATTGCATTGATAGTCAACTTAAACCGTATTCAATGTATGGGTTTGTAAGAGTTGTCAAAACATCTGTCGTATGATGTTTCTATTGAGATGTTGTATTTGATTTTCCACAGAGTAGAATCATTTTTTCATCACAATGGTCATTTACACGGTGTTCTATAAACTATTTATTTCAAAAATTGCACATCATATACATGTTATCTCGACACACTTAATTCTGTTGGCTAATACCTCTAACAACAACAAAAAACACGTTGTTTTTCACTGCCTCATTCCAGCATAGAAACAATTGATCTTTCATAAACCAAACATGTATCAGAGCATCAAATTAAGATAAAATCTGTCAAGTTGTAGCTGGTTCGATAGAGCGGTTATTTCTAACATGTGGAGTTGTTAATACAGGCTCTCCGTGCCATACTTCAGGCCCACAATCCGTGGCCTTGGTAACGCTGGTGTCAGAAAGTCAAGTGGAACCCGGTTAGGAGTCATCTGAAGTTCATGCTACACATCTACATGAATCTCAATATCACAAAACCATTGCTGTTTGTGGAATGTTTACTTTGATTATTTAATTTAATTTATTGACTAATAACCATGTGCATTCGATTCATGATCCAGTATAGAAATACCACAATGTCATTCTACAGTTTTGCTTTACAGTCCCCGTAAACTTGGCGAGATATCATGAGAATCGGTTCAAATGATTTCTGGTACTGAGCAACGAACGTCGACCTGCACGCACCGGATGTGACGTGTTGTCGACAGGTGAGTTATACCCCCGGAAGTGACGCATTTCAACAGGTAGAATGAGTGTGAAAATGGCGATACCTCTTTATTGACTGAAGTCTACGATATCTGCATAACTTTGGGAATTTTGCCATTGTTGCACTTACATTCTATATATCATATATAAAAGCTCCTTGTTAGTAATAGAAATGCTTTTTCTCAGAGAGACAATTACAGTTTTCGTATCAATAGTTTATTGTCAGGCATCAAGGCCCATAAAAACAGACAATTAGACAATAAATTTAAAAAGAACAACAATTCAATACATTAAATCAAAAGGCAGGAAGGATTTACACTCGTGCACGTGGTCTGTGTACTTGACCGTAGCTCTTCCAGAACATACTTGTAGCAATAACATCGAAATCAGATAGGACTCTGATAATGTGGTTCGTACAGGTTGATTCAGTTCTCTATCCATAATGCCGATGTCTTTGTATTTAGCCTGCACAACAAAGACCGTCAAATCACATTAAACAGATTGCATGCTTGCAATATGGAAGAAGTAAAAATGAGTGGGCCATTTTGATTTTAGGAATCGGCAGTGACTTCTCATTTCCGATAATGCACAATTTGTTCTTTCTTTTAGTTTTGTGATCGGAACTCCAAATGTCGGACTCAAATACAAGAAAGTCTATCACAATCAACGTGTATTCACAAGTGTACCCGCCGTGTCTGTGTGTGATGTGTTTTATGGATTAGCCACGTGCAGATGGCCGCGGTGCCACGTGAAATTAATTTTCTAAGCGATTCATTTGACTGAGGCTGTCTAAATGTCTTACTTGGCAGCCTCTCTCGAACAAACCTGCTCTGAAACCAGCACACAGCACCAAGCAGTTGGCAGTGGCAGATGCTAGCTTTATTTCTGCACAGAGGTTGGGAGTTTCTTTGCTTGAAGTTGAATAGCCCTTCTTCTGAATGCCGTTTTTTGTCCAGTCTGACAGACTGGGGTGAAAAATCTTCCCGGTGGCAACTGACCACCGCCCGCCTTTTATTATTCATGCGGCTTTAATAGAGTGAGTACGTCCGATACGCTACAGTTTGTTGCATCTCTTTATGCGCCGTTTATCGAGTATTGTCCGTGAAAATACAATAAATTACCCCTCGGGAGCGAGGAATCGTCGCTGGAATGTCACCAACTCTTTCTTACACGAACTAACAACTATTTTGCTTTTGCGCGCGCGGATTTGTTCCTAGTAGTGGCCGCTGGTTGACCTCCACAGATTTCCGAGATGTTGGTAACGTTACTGGCGTTGTGTCGGGCTGAAAGGGCCGTTGAGAGGGCCGATGGTGGGTTTTCATCCCCTCAGTGGGGCGCGAACAAAACACAAAGAGATCCAGGACAAACAGAAACAATGTCTGCGCTATAGCAATTATAGGATTACCATGGCCGAACAGAAACTGGGCGAACTTCTGGCGACCCTAGTGTGTAAAAGGGTAATACTCTCTCAAACAGAGATATGTACACACTGTAGAATAATACAAACACACAACTTTCGTTTTCTATCTCTTTGAGCTCGCGTCCTGCTCTCAGACGTCATCTGGGCCTAACAAAGATGTCGGTCCAGCCACACAATTGGGTCCGATCGTCCATCATTCGAACTGGCAGCCGATTAAGGCCACACAATGTGTCCTGGACAGGGCAATGATAAATGACCACTGCATAAAACAGTGACCTGTCAAGGCTGGACACTCCACTTAACACTCATTACAAACCCTACAGCTTCTTTATTCCTTAAGTGGGAGGCGAAGTTTGGCAGACGAGCATGCCTATGTCCAGTAGTGCAGCAGACACGTATCTGATACCGTATGTAACCTGGAGTAATGTTCTTCTGTACTATAGAGCTCAGGTGCAAGTTCTGTCTCCAATCCGACGTTACAAAGGCGCTGAACTGAATCCAAGTTGACTGCGGCACAGCAGCAGCGGTCCCCATGGTTAGTGTGGCTGTCAATAATACCTGTCAATCAAACGTCCCTGGTGGCGCGGTGGTTATCCCAGCCACCACATCCGGAATGAAGGGTTTCAAAACGCGGCGCTGGTTGGTATTTTTAATCTCGTGACATCCCGTTTTAATGTTAGTTATTCAAATTACTAGTAGGCAAAAGACAAGGTTAGAATCTGTATGTGTTTGTTTGGGGGGGGGGGTGCTTACATCATAAGAGACGCCCGAAAGTAAACTGGCTACTACTATTTCTTCCAATGGACGAAATTAAAAACCCCTCGCCTTAACTCTAGCCCATCTTTAATCGAAATCATATCTCTGTGCATCTTATATTACTTCAAGAGTCATTTTGTGTCATTCTTGAAACGGGAGGTTAGGACTGAAGTATGGTGAGCATAGTCTGATAGTCAACATGAAATGGCGGCCCGTCTCCACTCATACTCCAAACATCTCAGACGATCGCAATGACTTGTTAACATATCACATGTATGGTGTCTACTTTGATGTAATGTCAAATATGGCGGGTACGACAGAATAGGAGCCCTCCAACTAAGGTCAAAGATACTCAGTACTACTTGGTACTACGCTTACCATGACGTCGTAGGAAATAAAATAACCAGTCGAAAACGTTTATTTTCCTTGGTTAAACGGTGGTGTTGTGATGCCATTATTACCTTCATTAAGAATATCATCTTAACGGAACTGTTTGTGAATATATGTGTGATTTGTGCAAGAAGCTATGGAGGGAGTTCTACGCTTCTTAGTATGCTAATAACGTTACATGTCCGCTTAAGCACCCCAGTATAACACACGTTTTTCTTATTTCGTGTCCTGGATATGCTGTGGTTATTACTTTTTAGCTTAAGGTAACGTTATATATCTCTTGGGCTCGTAAAGATGTGGCGTATGTTTGGGCACCTTTTTGGTATGTAAGTAGCTGAATTGATGATGCCTATCTACCTTCCTAAGCGCTTAGGCCAGGGACTGGTCCCTCCGTCAGTACTCTCCATGTTGCACGGTCCTTTGCACTTGTTTCCGCAAACTGGCATTGATGATTGACACAATTAATTAAACTGAATATGCAAATGTACAAAACGTTCAAAATGCAAATCAACGAGAAACCTTTTAAACAACACGTCAGTTGCAATGGTTAACATGATTTGGCAAAGCAAGGAGGTTAAAAATCACTCTTTTTTTAACCTCCTTGGGCAAAGGTATGAGGTCGCGGAACTCTTGTTGATACTACGGTTCCCTTAATTTGGCACTCCGTAGTTTACAGCTAGTCACCTTGTGTCGCACCTGTTTCCCAGCCCCGGGCTATTAGACACGTAAAGCACAGGTGACCCCTCCCCCGCCCTCCCCTCGTTAGCAGAATTAGCACCTCGGACAGGCCCCAGTGTAGCCGTTACAACCTTTTAGCGTGTTCTCTCTAATTGCAACTTATTCAAACCAAGAAGCTTCCTGTATAAACAGAGATGATGGATATTTTCTTTCATTACCAAAGACTTTATCTAATGTCCTCGTTCTCACTGCAGAGTCGTTGCACGGCGTCTATGGGAGGGCAGCGCACTAATACTCCATGAAATCACCCATCATTAGTAACAATGTGCGAATTTTGCCTCTCTCATAATTGTTCCCCGTCAGACAGACTTGAACGGTAACCGTCATCGGCGTTGGAGCAGACCTAACATTTGACGTTTATTGCGACGTGTATGTAACGTGTAGGATGAAATGTGTATTCGCGGTTACCTGACCTGCGAACCCTAGACAGTTGATGTAAGAATGTGTAGTAAAAATTATACTGCTCATTGGAGCTTATTCTATGTATATCTGTATATTGATACCTATATGATGCTAAAAATACCAGCGTTTACCTACCCTGGTATCCAGCTGTAATATAGCTCCCGAGTCTCTTCTCTCCTCTTCGTAATTGCGAAGAGGAGAGAAGAGACTCGGGAGCTATATTACGGCTGGATACCAGGCTAGTGTTTACCAGATTTTACATTCTTAAAATTACACTAAAGTGTGGCTAATTCGGCGGAAATTAATTCATACAGTGTAGAACTGGAGGATTACAACAGGCATGGTCAAATTCTGATGCTATGTCACTAATGAATAAGTTGAACAATGTTGGACTCAGGTTACAGCCTTGTCGAACCCCACAGTGAGTTACAAATGTATCGGTTAGACCACTGTTTGTTTTAATACAATTTGTAGTTTTAGAGTACATATCTTTTATGGTCAGGAGAAATTTGCCTCCTATCCCAAGTTTCTTCAATTTAAGTAAAAGACCTTCTCGCCAAACAGAATCAAAAGCTTTACTAAAATCTACAAAACAAGCGTATAGACGTGAATTTCTACTAATATATTTGCTGACAAGCGTGTTCAAAGTGAATAGATTATCAGTTGTTCTAAAAAAATTTACATTTGGAGGCCTCCCTAAACGCCATTAAGTTTTTCACCAGAATCTGCTTAAATGTACCGGCTGATAGTCTCCAGGCAGACGCACTTTTATGTCAATTAGAATTAGACTCTTTAGGTAGTAAATGCTGGGCTTCCGGTGTGCGGAAAACTTTAGAAGAATGTGGTTATGCCTTTGTCTGGTATTCTCCACACTCAATTGTTTCAAAAGTGCCTTCAATCATCTCTGCTATTCAACAACGTTTAAAGGACATCTACTTTCAGACATTCCTACGCGAAATCCATAATGACAACAAAGGCAAATTCGCAAAGAACAAATTACGCTCATACAGACTGTTCAAATCCACCTACAACGAAGAAGAGTACCTTAGAATTCCGAACGATCGACAAAGAACTACAATAACCAAACTGCGACTCAGCTGCCACAAACTCCGTGTTGAAACAGGGAGGCACAACCGCACACCTCTGGAGCAAAGAATCTGTCAGTTTTGTAACATGAACAAGGTCGAAGATGAAGCCCACTTTTTATTAGATTGTAGTTTATATAGTAATGAGAGAAGTATTCTTTTTAGCTTTATTATAGGAAAGTTCCCTCGCTTTGAATCTTTGTCTAGTGTTGAAAAATTCATTTTTCTTATGAGGTTTGATCGAACGACATTATACAAACACATCTCAAGCTACATATTCAACATTACTAAGAAACGAGAAGAAGCCGAACAAATGTATTAGACTAGTTTTAGAATCCATGTTTTAGAAACCATGTGTACTGCATTACTACCTTTTGTATCCATATGCCTGTACTTAGCCCGATAGGGCATGAATGTGCAATAAAGGCTATTATTATTATTATTAAAAAAAGATATGAATAAAGTAAAAAAAAGAGAGAATCCCTACCTACCGATCCTATTTATTTATTTCTGGGTCGAATCGAAAACACACCTTTTTTCACCGGATCTGACTTGATCTTAGATGTGACCATATATAAATGTCAATCATGTGTACGTGTACAGTTGTGTAGTTCATATGAAACCCCCCGTGCGTGACAAACAATAAAGGCTGCCTGAAATGTTAGTATCCCCACGTGTTGTGAAGTCAGTTCGTCATGAAATTAACGGGATCATTTCAAACAAGGTTATCCTTTTTTGATGATGAGGACGGATACGGATACGGGATAGGGAGGGAAAACCACGACAGATCGGTACAAAATAGGTAAAAGCGATGAAACCCATAAAGAACAAAGATACGTAAAAACAAACGAACAGGTGAGCTGTACACGCCTGTTGGATTGTCCATGTGAAGTCTCGAAGGATAAAACACTGTACAATGTCACATTAATATGTATATTTCAGTCCATCATTACATATCATACAATGGAGCCATACTTAGGTCGTT
>NC_049986.1:4315082-4343829 GCF_000003815.2 Branchiostoma floridae
GGGCAGAGGCGGGGAGCAAAACTGTTGCCTCGCGAGGGACCCCGACATGAATACTTGTAATTAAATAACCACTCCTCTGGGGCACTCAGTGCTATGTTATCCGATGCCATGTGGTCTAACGCGTGTGTTGCTGGGTATTAGAGTTCTTCTACACATCCAGAATGGTTCGATAGCTGGTCTGGGTTCATACAAGGAGCTTATATACTGTATAAAAGCCCCTTGGTTCACACAAGGAAAATTGACAACAGTCCGATCATATCTAAAACTTGTAATAATAATAATAATATAAATGTTGAGGCCGCAATACCCCATGAATTCGTACGATACGAGTAGTTCATAGAATGTGCGTCAAAACTCACAAGGAAGGCTGTGCAGTGTAAGGACAATATTAGTAGATGAAAAATGAAGTTAATGTTGATGACCACAAGTGCATTCATTTGTTTCATCCATGAACACATGTGCAGTTAATCTCGATAATCCGCAGTATATGAAAAAGTATTGATATGGTTGTTCATAAGACCGTGAATATTAGGCAGGTGTATTGTGACAATACAACAATGGCTCAATTCCAGGGACACTCCCCTCGCAAGGTTAAGTAAGGTCTCCGCTCATTTGTTTACGTCACGAACGGTAAAAAGACCATCGGACTTGGACAGACTTCCTTGTAGCCATAGCTTATCATTAAACGAAATGGCTATCTGTTAGTACCGGTTATGACACCGTGGATACCCGAGGAAGAGCTTCTTGTTGTAAAACATTTCCTTACAGTAACTTTACCAGACCCGCTTAGGTGCCGGTGGTGCGGTATTGTCCAACACTCCCACAAGATCTGTGCTGCCGATTGTCTGTTAATACCGTGGATCTAAACAGGCGATCATTCCAACAATGGTGAGAAAAGAGATATGTGAAGAAATATTCGTGGAAATGCGGTATTTTCAACCTCCACACACCACATACATGCCTTCCACACGTGACATAACCAGTGCCAGACATGGACGTTTTTCTGGGTATGGAGGAAGGTTGCAACTTGTTAGTCTTACCCACGGTATGTTTGTCTCATGGGCGCAGACATGGTCTGAACTAAAACAATAATAGTTATAATGGTTAAACATGCACAGATTACACGGACTGTTCTACCATTGTTCATAAATGAATACCAGTTGGTAAAGCTCTAAGCATGTAAATATCGTGACAGCGCGTTTAATCATCAGTTTGCACGAGAATAGCTTCTGTAACAGATCCCTGTCCTCTACACTGTATTTTTTGGACATCTGCATTCGTCTTTGTTTGTTTAGTTTGAACTTGAATTGATCTCATGTGTTATAGCTAGTCATTACTCTATGTAGGTGCTCTAGCTACTAGTATGTCCCTGTCATTGTAGAGTTCGAGGGAAACAGGAAGGAAGCATATGAACTTTAACCCCTACTCCGACATGAAATGCATTTTTTGCTTCACCGCGTAGTATAATTTACTAGTGCTCATAGTAAAATAAAGGAGAACATAAAAAGATAGATGCTAGTCTGATGGGTACTTAAGTATTAAATCGCAATAGTACGATAAGTTGTCTTGTTATTAAAGTTGTCTGTCCCGATACAAACGTTATCAAGTGCAGCTTAACACACCGATATGAATATAATATACAGTATATAGGAAATAACGTTACGTACTTGGCAAAAGGCACTGCTAGTGTCTGTGCCGAAAACCATGTATTGTTGATTTGAATATAACATTTAGTTCGTTTTAAATACACACAGAAACATTGCTGGGATAAAAAATTACGCTTGCATGGTGGTGGCTATTGTTCTTCTTTCAAGGACTCCCATAAAACAGAGGTGTGTGTAGGAGGTACGTTTAATATTGATACAAATTCCACGCTTGATTATGTCTGGCTCATTCTAGCGAAAAGAAGGCCCTACCGAACTCATTCGGTGCGGCGGAACTGCGGGGAATGGTGCGTAGTGGTTCCGTTGTACATCTGTGCTAGATTTTGTGCCTACCAAACGTGCCTGCGGCGATGTGGAGGCAGACAGGCCGGGAGCTGGGCAGGCCGACGGTCGGGAGGCTCATGCTGAACGACCCCGTGACGGTAGCAAGCTGCGTGCACCCCGTCTGGTCCTCACAAAAGTTCTCCCCTGACAGCGCAGGTAAAAACCGTACTGCAAACCTGTGCCGAGACCTCTCGCTTCTTTCAAGATAATGTCTCTCACCACCTGCTGTCTCTTAGTAACTCGTAGTTGTGCACTGATCCTAGATCCTTGCTTTGAACGTACTTTTTTCATCTTTCAATCTTAAATGCGTTTTTGGAGATTTCGTCTGAGGGTATCTGGCCATAGCCTCAACAATTAAAAAAAAACGAAGTTAACTCTTCCTCTGCTTGGCGGGTAAGAGGCTGTCAAATAGGATAAATATTTCGCCCGGCGAGCCTTTAAACATTTGCTGGAATGTTGTTGAAAGTGTGACGGGTCTTTTAGCATGTATGGCCATGATATGATTCTTGTACGTCCTACACTTGCAGCTTGTCCAATATATGCACTGTAAATATGTAGTTATATATGTAACACTGTGTCCGGCTAAAGTCGCTACATAATGATTGTAGGCTCAACACAAATGATCTAAGCTCTTCTGATAACTGCACTGATAGGCGAGGTTGTAAAGGGGGATATCCAAGGTAAACAAAGAATAACACAATCGCCGCCGTCCCCATAGCCCGGCTGGAAAAATTAGACTGTAGAGTGTGCACCTGAGATCCGCCATCCCCGCCTGTTTACGGCACGGCCACGTCGGAGTATAATGAAATTTTCTCCATCATTCATATCCTTCTGTCTCTTTTCGACCTGGAAAGAAAACTAATCAACTTAATGTTCTTAAACAAGGGCCGTGTATTCCCCACGGGGACGGCGCGCAGCGAGTAAAATCGGTAGCATACAAAGGAAACGCGTTCCACATGGCGATGCGCGGATACCTTTAGAATAGGGAAGTAACGGCCATCGGTTCCCTCTCTATGGGCAATTTCACTCAAAGACACTTTCTGGTGTATTTTAATTTCTGTTTTATCTAAGGTCATACTTCTGTTGCATCAGAATCAGAAATACACTAACCCTGACACTACAGCAACGTTGTCTAGCGTCTAGAAATAAAGTAGAATACCAAATGTCATTTGTTGAGAGCCCCGAAGTGGCTCTCACGGCGGTGTGGTTTACATCCCTACAGGCACAAGAGACACTCCAGTCATAAATACGCAGCTTACTAAATTGGATCAGCGCTCCCAAATCCAGACCCACGGTAAATGTGGTTATTGTGTTGTTAGTATGGCCTGCCAAATGTTACATTACGTCGGATCATAAATATATTCATCGCGGCATGTGGGGGCAGTTGGCGGGTGAGGTTCGGCTGACTGCCGGGCACGCGACTGTGTGTGTATATGTTACGGTACGGCGCCTGCCATAGACTTTAATGGCCTGGGTCATCTTACCAGCAGGTAGCTAATGATTTTACCACATAGCCCTGTGGCGTTCAACACATTCTCCACTTGTGACCATTTCCCAAATTACACGGATACTTATGTTACTGTTGGTGTCAGTTTCCCTGTGTGGAGGCCTGTTGCGGGCTGTACTGTTGATGGAATTGTCTCCAGTTCTTCTGGTCACCGTAAATCGCCCTGTATTCCATGGCTGGGGAATTTTCCTTACACAAGAATTCCAGCCCAGAGCTTGTTATTTGTGGCACCATATACTTACACCACACAAACTTGGCTTAACGTTACCTGTTCTATACTCAAACCGTTCAAACGTTTTAACTCAGGTGGTTGAACTCGGTGCTATGAAATAGGTGTACAGCACGTTTGTATCCCACAGTGTAGGGAACATCTCACCCGTGCCAATCACTCTGTATAACTGGTGCTTTGGGTCCCCCAAGTGGTCCCAAATCAATCAGCACCCAGCAACTAATCAGCGCGTGGTGCGCTGCGCCAATACGCAGATCCGCACACTTGTGGGTTTATGGCATCTCCCCTACATACAGCCTATAGGACTATCTGGTCCAGCTACAAATGGTTAATTTCCCAGGGTGATAGGACAACATGTCCGCTAGTGTAAGGTGGGTGGAGCCACACGTGCACGGGGTAAACTTACTCCGACCGTCCATCTTCTGAAAATATAAAAAATAAAAACTGTGAAATTACGTTTCGCTGAAGAGAGCTATATTTGAATACGATCTGGAAAAAAATATCTATAAGAAATATAGCCACAGTAGCGTTGAACTGCATTCATTGTCGGCGATGCTTTAGGATATGCAAGACACAAACAGCAGTATTGATTAAGGCATCTTTCCATTCTCATTTCATTCATTGTCATCTGTTGCTTTCTTCATTTTCTTGTCGGTTGTTGCGAAGACAAATTTAAATATGATCTCGAAAAACTGAAATATCTACAACATACATAGAGTCATAGACTATTGTACATAGTTCCTTGAGAAAATACATAGCATTGTACTGCACTCATCGTTTAGCGATGCCTACGGATGTATAAGACACAAACAACAATATTGTTCAGCACATCTTTTCTATCTTGTCATCTGTTGCTTTCTTGTCGGTTGTTGCCAAGGCAAATTTGAATATGATGTCGAAAAACTGAAATATCTACAACATACATAGAGTCATAGACTGTACATAGTTCCTTGTGAAAATACATAGAGTTGTACTGCATTCATCGTTTAGCAATGCCTTACTTAGAATATGCGAGACGCAACAGCACGTATTGTTGAAGACATCTTTTCTTTCTTGTCATGTGTAAATGGCTGTTGCTTGGTCGCGTGGCCGGCACGCGCCACGGTTGGGGAGGACGGCACACAATACATGACCCATAACTTCTGAATAATCTCTCCCATAGTCTACACGTCATCGCATTAGTCCCACCATGCCTTGTTGTCGCCAGTAATCAGGAGATAATAAATCATGAGTAGTCGTACTAGATCAGGCGGCCATTGTGACTTGTGGTGTTGGTCATGAGGGCACCACTGCTTTGTTAGAGTCCTCTACTTCCCAACAAAAACCTGTTTTTTAAGTTCTAGTGTGAACACACCTCCCCGTATACAACTTGCTCACAGTACCCATGCCCCAGACCACCCCACCCCATACACACCCACCCATCCCAGCAGTTTCCTCCAAACTACCAGATGAGTTCACAACTTGTATGCATCACATTAAGCTTATTATTCACCTGCGGCTCGGGTATTGTCATTCCTCGGTGAATCCAGGTCCCATGTCGCCGACCACACGACCACCAAGGCCCGGTTATAGATATGCATATATTAATTAGGTGCACCCAAGCCGGGTGATATATAGGCACTGTCACGTCATCACTGATAACCAAATAGCGGGGACGGTTACCTCGACTCTCGGTCGTGTTTTGGGCAAACTCGAGTCGTTCCGTTTCTTACCCGAGCCTGGATTACAGAACACTGCACCCGCGAATCGTTGAGGAGAGAGGAAAATGTCGACGCTGACAGCAGGACCTTCCCCGGTAACGATCACCGCCAACACGGCAGCCAGCCCGCCAGCCCCGTCCAACGGCGCGCCCACCGGCGGCTCCACTGCCCCCACCCCGGAGGTGCTGTACGCGCTACTGGCCAACGACAAATCCCTTGAAGGTACTCGCGCGTCGCTACTTTAATAATCTCGATTCATTTTTCCAATATTTCTCATTACCTTGTGCTACATAAGTTATTTGCTGGCGGGTAAATTAGTTTTGAGGAAGTACAAGGCTAATACATTTGAGAGGCCCCCACATTAAGTGATTGTATCTATCCGCAATTAAACTTATGGACAAACAATATGGGTCTGAGGAGATTAGAACCATTGGGCAGTTTCTCTCTTTTTAGTGGATTTTTGTGTTTACTTTTCCAATTTCCTGAGCGATATCGGAAGCCGAGTCCGGGGAAGATGAGTGAGCATTCCAATTTCGAGAGGAGAGTAAACCGCACGTTACGACGGCGATTTCGTTTGCCAGAAATTACAGGATTTTTATTTAATTTTTGGCAGCGGTGTAGCGTCCTGTCACGTAGAGCCGTTTCGATATGTTCACTTTAATCAATTTATAGCTGCATCGGTTATATTAGCTACTTGATGGAGCTTCTTGTCATTGAAGACCTGGACTTACTTGAGTGTCGGACGGCTGCTTTCTGGCCGACAGTTCTGTCCTTTTCCGCACGATCTTCACCGGATTCCCGCCCTTCCTGACGACCAGACGTCACAGTTTTCCCCACACGTAAGCTTTTTTCCAGAGTTTTATTCAACGCAGTTGGAATTCGGTTTTACTTAAAAATGTCTAGCCCTCAAATTTTCCTCGTTGCATCGATGACAATTTCATGACAATAGAATGAGGGATACGAAAGAAAATGATTGAAGCAGAAAATCAAGCTGCACAGGTTCAGCACCTTGTAAGGACGTTAGTGTTGTATCATTTAAAAGTGTCTCTTCTAGAAGGAAGTCCCCTATCTGTTATCTGGGGGAATGTCTTGAGATGCTAGGCGTATCTATGTCCGACTGCAATAGAATGCTTGTATGTATATGTGCGTATGGTGCGCCTCAAAGTACTGTTTTTAAGATGTTTATTTTTTTTCTCCGCCATGCTAGATAGAAACGCATGGTCAGACATTGTTAATGGCACCTCGTATGAGGATGAACTGAACTGAACTGGATGTTTGCGGTAGACATTGTCTCGTCATGTTCTTCTGTTTTCTCATAATTCTGATACAGTTTGTCTGTGGCGCAAAATGCTAGTTGTTGTTGTTGTTGTTTTCTGTAAGGAGAAAAGATGATACTTCGAAAATCGACTTCATTGAGCGCTAAGAGTACGCTAAAGATAGCCCTATCTAGCCGCAATGAGTCCCCGCGTTACCATTTATATTACATCCTGACACTAAGGAAAGACGAATACACGTTTGCGCAGTGCCGACTGCTGCAGCTTTTGCAAACGAAAATAACCCCAAGTGTACAGCGCTTTTCTAAAGTATAGAACCCTGCAAACTGTGGCTGCGGTCTGCCCAGTTCAGTAAAATCCACCTGTAGTCCCAGTTGTGTTTTCGACACGTGCCAGGTGTGTTGTGGAAGATGATTATGGTCAGGGATGCATACGGCATCACATACGATGCGTTAAGTGCATAAAGGCCACGGAAAAATGATCTGCAATATGACAAAGGGAAAACATAACCCGATCGGCTAAGAGTAAACCATTTCCGTATCACATGTCTTTCCTATACAACATCAAATATCTACCAGCTTTTCTTGCATTTGTTCCTTCTACTAGCTTTTATTTGTGCATTTGTATTGTGAACTATCTAAAATAGGACCATTTTCATACGAAATTGTCACATTCAGTCGTCTAGATGTAGAAGCTATAGACCGACAGATATTTTCATTCTGTTGTACAACACGGCAAAAAATATGAGATGTTATGGAAATGAGAGTTTGATCCGGGGAGATTTTGAGTTTTTTGCTACAAATTCATTGTTCAAATTTGTGGTGTGGTCGGTCAGGTGGAACAGGTAGGCCGACAGGTGTTGTCATTAACAAAACAACTGCGAACACTAACAGGTACACTGAACAAGACTTCTGATATGAACAAAATACAACCTTGTTTGTCTATATATAAAACAGCTAACCTCAGCTTCGTTCTACCCTAGGTTTTCCCTTTTGTAGTTTTATTTATCTTTCAATTTTTCTCACTTGACACCTGTTTATATTGGTATTTCCCCCACGGTATTCTAGACTGAAACCTTCATAGTAGTAAATTGTTCATATTTGATGATTCTGACCTTCGAAAGGTTGTTAGTACTAGGACGGTCGTAGCGATTAACATTCCCTTCTTTGTCCTGTCAGCAAACTGTTGTTATGTTCTTAGCTTGTAACGATCTTCTTACAATTCTTCTTCATGTATAAGTTGTGTGAGATGATAGGCTCTTTCATTGCTGGTCTGGACAGAAGAGGTGGTTGGAATTTATCGTGGTTTCTGTGCAATGTTGGGAATCTTTCCAATATGTCCATACGGTTTTCTTCGAAATGGAAGCAGTCGCAATATTTAGTAAGACATATGGCAGTTTTTGTGTGCGAGGCTTTTGTAGCTCGATGATCACGCGCCGACTCTATTTTCTATTATTGAAGACCACAATCGTCAGTTTAAACAGAAAATCGCCTGAGGCGGTTAAACCGCCGGATGAATAGGTAATGTCTCTATCCCGTACTGTCGCTATCGGCGGGTGGAAGTTTCGATGTTGGATACATTTATTTACAGAGAAAAGCAGGGCCAAATGCCCCACAATGTTATGTCAATAACTCTCGTCTTCTACGTAGTAGTCATTCGGTTTTTGTGTGTAAAATACGTGCCAAGAGAATTTATGTACAAGCGTAGACGTCTAAAATGCAAGATTTTGGCGCTGGATATTTATGCATAGGATGATGTTAACAGATGCAGTTTGTGGGTGTCAGTGAAAACCTACAAAACCTGTACTCTTACTCCCTAAACTCCCTAAATTTGTCAGTAAAATTCCCTCTGTCATACGTTCTGCTATTTCATATTTTCTTCAGTGTTGCTTGACGAACATTTCACGTGAACAATGGTCAGTTATAACCTGCACATTTTTACGAGGAAAAACATATTTTTGTTGACCACGCTAAACTCGCTGCTGGTATAGTGACCAGTTAAAATACATGGCAAACATACACCTTGGCTAGCGTTGCTGGAAATTCTTTCTACGAATGCCAGCTTTTCACGATCCTTAAACAGATGTATTTCCAAACATCGTCCATTTGTCGAGTTTGTTATTCCGTGGATATGTAAAAAGTCGACTGGTTGGTTTACACATCTGTCACACATCGCGAGCATCCTAAAGGCGGTATTCCGACACAATAGTTACTGGATACAGTGTTGCACTTTTTCACTAAACAGTCAACAATGAGCTTTTCAACGTCTGCTAGAGCAAACACACGGATCCGCAGGTCAAACACTAGGGATGGGAGCTCCGGAGTCACAAATTCAATTTTCTCGCGTAGCTAGTATTTATTTCTTAAGCAAGCACTTGAATTTTACAGACAGATTTTGTAACTCAGCATTTCTATCTGCAGGGCGGACAAAGGTTTTGAAAAGGGGACATCCCTTCGCTTTCGAAGCTAAACACACGTATACAACCATATCAAGACAAGGTCTGATAGCTTAGCTAGATCTAGATGTGACTTGAAACTGCATCAAGGCCGACAAAGTGTATAACAACAGATGAAGTACGTTGAACTTCTTTAATAGATCGTTCTGTGAACGGTATTTCTGGACCAGAGCAAAGTGTGGTTTCTCCCTACCAAGATTTTGGCCAGGCTAGCCGCTATGAGTCTCCCTATTGTGTGCGCGTGGCATTTTGATCAGCCACAATTTCACGGGAAATCAGGGAGAGTTTGTCCCGTTTCGCCTGGGACCCTCGCCCAGAATAGCCGGCGAAATCGCCACACAATAGCCGCTATTACCATTTGTAAGGATGGCCGAATCTTCGTTGACATTCGCATTTTCCGGCTCGGGGTAAAAAAAGAATGGGAACAATTTCGGCACGCATCCGGTGTTAGCGTGATGAGTTCATCAATTCGGCGGCATCGCACCTGCGTGCTGCCGGGATAGAAACAAACGCAACCACCTTAACGTTCCTTGGAAAAAAATTACGCGAAAAACGTACTGTTGCCTCAAATTGTATGAACACAAACTGTGATGCCCTATTCTCGTGCTGGGACAGGTATATAGCCGACTCTGTGACATGTGGTCTGGATCAACAGATGGTCTGATAGCAGTTATTGTCTAAAAGGTAGATCTAAACATGGCACGGGGAGAGATGATGTACCTGTGACAGAAAAATACCCTCTAGATGACATGAAGTACGCCCTGTTAGTCATCTGTATCAACGCATACATTTCTAGTGATATTTGTTTAATCCCAAAGAAAATTCACAGGAAGGACTGTGTGTCACAATTTGTTAAGCATGCATGAAGCTACATGTAACGTTATATAATATGATATCAGCAGTCCCTAACTGGACACAAGGAGAAAATATTGTTTCCACAGGACTAAAATTATATTTGGTGAATAGTTGTTTCCACCGTTGATTAATATCGTTTTCAGAATTATTTGAATATTCGATTTACGGACATTAACGGTAGAGTTTGTAAACCAACGTTCAGGATTTGACATTAACGGTAGAGCTTGTAAACCAACGTTCAGGGTGTGACATGAACGGTAGAGTTTGTAAACCAACTTTCAGGGTGTGACATGAACGGTAGAGTTTGTAAACTAACGTTCAGTGTGTGACATGACCGGTAGAGTTTGTAAACCAACGTTCAGGGTGTGACATGAACGGTAGAGTTTGTAAACCAACGTTCATGGTGTGACATGAACGGTAGAGTTCGTAAACCAACGTTCAGTGTGTGACATGAACGGTAGAGTTTGTAAACCAACGTTCAGGGTGTGACATGAACGGTAGAGTTTCTAATCTAACGTTCAGGGTGTGACATGCCTTGAACGGTGGAGTCTGACTTTCAAGATGTGACATTTTGGTATCATTGTTCCCTTTAACCAAGAAGGCTAAATTTCATTTCTCGATTATCATTTCACCATCGGTCTCTCTTGAAAGCACAAAAGCGAACAATAAATAGTCTATTTTGTTTGGCGTAACGGATAGCTTCAGTGATGATGTTACGAGAACATTTCAGATTATGATTGGACAGAATTCGACGTTGTTTGCTCCAAACCAAATGTTTGATATTATATCTGAACATTTGTTCACCTTTCAAGCTGTTTGGGTGTAATTGTATGTTTTTATTTATACAATAAATTTGAGAATAAACGAGTACAGCAATGAATTTATTATGCAGAGTAGATATCTGGGAGCCCCCCTTCCGTATGAGAGGTGCCACATATCTGTTTCATGTTGTTTTATATATGGCCAGTCAGTGTAGATGAGGGAAGAAATTAAAACTCTGCACACAGGAGAAAACTCAGGGTTTTCCTCCTCCTCGATACGTCCCCTGAAGGAACAGAATTGGTTTATTTCAGCTCCTAGAAGAAAAGCCGTCGCCACATGTCTCGCCTGCTTTATTACTTTAAGCAATTAGTGACCACAAACTACATTTTTGCAGATGCAATCGGTCAGAACGTCAACTACAATTTTTAAAATTCAAAAACAAGGAAACGGCGGGGTTGGACGTAACCACGTCAGGGGGTTGGTTATTGGATTATAGCGAGATCCATGACTATGGGTTCAATGTCTGGGAGGAAAATCAGTGTCGTTTAGTAAATTGGAAGTAGATAGTTTGTGGATGGATCTGACAGGGGCCCGGGGTGCGGCGGGCGTGCGTCTGTGTTTGTCAAATGTCTGATAAGTGATCAACGTTTGTTTTGGTACCAAACTGATACCCTCAGCTCAATCTTTGCCCCCAACACATGGACAATAGCGACACAGTAGTCTTCTACAAATTTGGATTGTGACGGCGAGTCATCTATTTTCTTTCACGTATTATCAAGTCATCGTTACTCGAACAAATCTTACAGGAAACATTTTTTTTTCATCTCCATGATATTTTGACACATTTGCCTACGGTATGGAAGACCCAGGAAATTTCAAATAACGCTGAAAAAATGTGATGCAATATATACATATGAATGTAATCCATATTTCGTCAATAATGTGATGAGTGATATCTCGCCGTTAGGTAGTGACGAATACGAATTTTGTCAGTTTTATTTTTTAACCGAGGCGTTTAAAATGTGTATCTGCATTCACCAGAAGTTGCAGATGTGTATATCGCCAGGTGCATGTTCCCCTTCTTGTCAACACAAATGTAGTTTTATCATCCTTGTAAACCTAACATGCGGCTGTGTACGGCTGGCACCTCGGCCATTGTTTGTGCTAAGAACGCGAGAAGGAATGCCCTCTTGTTTATCCAGTGGTCTAGTCAAACCCTGGCGGTGAAATGCGAAGTTCGTTTGTTAGTCTGGCTAACGAGGTGTTTGTTGTACGATCCTGAGCTCTCTCTTCAACAGACAAACAAACAAACAAACAAACAGGACTATGACCTGTGTGTGATAAAAGTCTGAACACACCGGCCTCATCAAAGACACCGGCTTCTTTTGTTACGTCTTTCAGTCAAATGATTGCGAATCTTCTTTAATAACAGAAGAATATTCTACTAATATAAGTGTATCACTAGGTCTGCTACAGACACTGCGGTTCAATGTTGTGTCGTTTGACGAGTGATATCGGTGTCTAAATATCACAAAATGTAACATCGACTATCATAAAATTCCACCAGGTGCCATAATACCGCCACCTCAAAAAAATGTTAGTTTAGAGGTCTTCCCAAGTTTGTCTTCAACACCGAATGTTAAATATCCTATATGTAATACAATGCAGATATTTAGGTGTTGACGACAATCTTGAGAAGGCCTCTATAACAACGTTTTTTGAGGTGGCGGTATAATGGCACCTGGTGGAATTATGCGACCGTATGTTATCGATATGTGACTGCGTTCACACAAAAAGAGATGAAACATAGATATCAGAGAGTATTCTTGTTAAATCGCGCGAAACAGAGATATTTATGAACAATTTTACATACAGGACGCGAGAGGTACGTTCTAAGTACAGGCTAAAGATGGAATTACACATATCTACAAGTCGCGAGGAAAATAAATACTGATACTGATATGTGTGTATACTGATTGTAAATATACAGTACACACAATACATGAGAACTTCTAAATTATTTTTGGTCAAGTTAATCTTGTAATGTTAGCCATCAAATTTTATATTTAGCAGTTAATGATGGGGAGTTTTGTAGTAGATCATTAACAATGACCAAGTTGTCGTGTAATTTCAATGTGATACGAGAGAAATTCAAACAATGGCATTATGTGTGGTTTGCACTAACTGCTAGGAGTACATAATCAAGAATTCAAAACCCATTGTAATAACATTGTAAATACATGGTATAACCTGCACTTACCGAGCATTTGTTTGCATATTTTCATACAATCCTTTTGTTTATAGTTCTATTTCTTTGTTTTGTTTCTCGACGCTGCATGCAGAAAATGTGTATCTATTCCACAGTAAGATTCTAATATCATGTACTCTCTATTTCTCTTCGGAGACTAAACTTCCGTTGCGTTTCTGTACCTGTGGAGGTACGCGTCTCTGGACTGGTGATGATCTAATTTCATATCAGTACATGACTTTCTGACAGACCACCTTGGAACTGTGACCTCAGGGCCTAAGCACTGTCTTCCACCACAGCATTAAGTAGGCCATCTGTAGAACCTGTGTTACACCTGCTCGTGTGCAGTCCCTCTGTGCAATCTTCGCTCAACACTTGCATAACAACAGGTAGAACAAGAGCGGGGTATCAGCAGCAGTACGTAAACAATGCAGCGGCCCCGCCTGTTGTCCCCTGCGGCGGCAGCTTCCAGAAAGGGGCTTTGTTTAGCTTTTCTTGCCCTGTGATTGGTGGAGCTCGGCGCAGAGGCATCGCGGTCTGCTTTAGATGCATGCTACTAAACAAGTAGCTAAACACGCGAGCGCACGGCTCTGATTAGTAGTCCCGGGACTTCTGTAGGACCTGTCCTCCCCAACTCGCCAGCTGGATACAACAATAGACTTCTATCTGGTGTGGAACAGTGCTAGCTGCAACAAGCAGAGCAAAATGATGACCACCGTTCTACCGCTCTCGCCGCCCCCGGAGAACACCAAGCCGGGTACCGCCGTCCCGACCAGCGCTCCGGTCCTCATGGACATTCGCGTGAACTCCCGTAAGAACCGGTCGCTTTTCTAAAGTTACTCCCACAAGATTTCAACTCGCGCGGACATGTCGGTTATCTGTTAAAGATCGTATCGCCGGTCAGGCTTTTACTTCTGCTTTGAGGGAACTTTTGTCTTTGCTGTTGGGTGGGCTGAATTTGTGTCATCTCTCCTCCTCGCGCAGCATTGCGTTTATTTTGTGAAGGCATATGAAAAACTCTTATTTCTTTTTTTTTTAAATTGCTTCAAATACTACAGGGTATGATTTGTCATAATGCGCCACGTTTCATTTTTATTTTTATTTTTTCAAACAGAAGAAAAATCAGGGAAAGCTGAATGGCCCATGTTGAGTTTCCCTTGAGTTTTCATGACTGTATGTTTGATATATTTTTTTCTGTATTTTTTCTGCAGCGAACATCCCGAAGTGTGCGGGGTGCGAACAAGTGATCCTGGACCGTTTCATCCTGAAAGTCCTGGACAGGTCGTGGCACGCCAAGTGTCTGCAGTGCTCGGACTGCCAGGCCCAGCTCACCGACAAGTGTTTCTCTCGGGACGGACACGTGTACTGCAAGGACGACTTCTTCAGGTAAAACACTTCGTCTTTAGAACATACCTAGAAGACTGTTGTCAACTCTGTTCATGTTAGCCTAGTACATGTGTACTTGTCTTACATGTATTTACCCGGAGGCGTTTTGAAGTAGAAAACATTTCATTGCAAAACCCGCCACCTATGTTAGATATAGATATAAAACAGAATTTGGGATTGTTTGGCCACAGTTTCTGACAGAATACTAAACAAGAACAGTGTAGTGACATGGTCCATAGATACTAGTATACCTGATCCAAAAATATGCAATATATCAGGCTTATAATTGCTTTCTTTAGTGTTTCTCCGATTTTTTAAAAGTTTCAAAACTACTAGTGGTACAAGAGAATAAAAGGGGGTACGAGCAATGACGTTTCTGAAAGTTTCTATGACTGACAGCGATTGTTCGACCCTTTTGAAGTTGGAAAGGAAGGTTTGTCGCAGGTCTCGTCTCCTGCTGTGCGAACGGGCCGGCCGCAGACTCCCAATATTTACCTGTGGACATGTTGATCTAACAGGCTTGTGGATTGTTGTGTGGAGAGCACGCATCGTCGTGATTTATCCTTGTTTAATCTTCGATGTAACAAGGTCTGAAAGGCTCCATTTAGGGACAGTCGAAAGGCAAATTGTTTAACTGATCCCATGTCGCAGCCAAGCGAGAAAACCGAGCCGGCCATCGCCAACAAGCTGTCGCGCGTGGGGAGGCACGAGTATTCTCTTACAAATTCTATTAAAACATCGGCATGCATGGTCCACGCAGCGCCGTGTGCGCCCGGCAGAGCACCGCTTTGTGCCGTATTGTCTGTCACGCGGAGGAGTTTATTCACAATCTGACTCTGGGGACTTTCAAGTGTTGTTCTTTGCTCTCAGTCATTCATAAATGTAGCCCTTTTTGTATCGTTTTTGTTGTCATGTTCTAGTTGAGCATTTTCATTGGAGGTCTACAGTAATGTTGCAAGAGTTCTGTCTGACTTGGTCCTATACAATGTCCTTGGTCTGGACAATCACATACAGTACAACAACGCGACATATCCGACACACACGGCGTACATCCGCACAACACCAGTCATTATCACCTCCTGGTCCACAAATCCAGGAGAAAAGCCGTGATTTTCGCCACAGGAAGACAGATCAGTGGCGTATGGCACAGTTAGCACTGCCGTAATCTCTAGTGTTGCCATTTCAGCACATGCTGGGACGACATATGTTTTTTTAAGGTGTGCACTGTTCGGGTTTGGGGGGGGGGGGGGGCGTCGAACATAGACCTGATAGCCAGTGAACAGGGATTACCACAATGACATGATGTACAGTCGGGAAGTTTTGGGATCGATCTTATATTAAAGACAACTCATTCAATCGCCCAACTAGCGTTACACATATTCAAATGCTGCTGTCCATGTTGGTGCAGGGACGACTTAGCAAACATAGTCTTGAAACTTAAGCAGTACTGAAAACTGTTACTGTATTCTGCGCTATAGGGTTTTGGAAGTAAAACTGAGAATATAAAAAAATGAATATTATCATTCATTTATTATCAGGAAGTTTCTAACACATATGCGTCGCTATTCAGTTTAAGCATTTCTTGTCATTCCAAAACAACTGGCCAAATTGTACACCCTTATTCTTTGTGCTAAAAACTGATATATTCTCACTGGGTGAAATTGAAGATCACAGATTTCTACACGTTAATGCAACGCAATGACGAGCCATGTTCACTCCCGAATATCGGCTATAAATATATAGCTGGCTTTATTCAACTTACTAAACAAATCAACTTTGAATTTCACCATTACCTGACGTTCAATTTAAACTGTTATCTTACATTCAATTTTGACTGTTTCCTCCCCAGGCGATTTGGGACGAAATGTGCGGGTTGTGGGCAGGGGATCCCCCCCACCCAGGTGGTCAGGCGCGCACAGGACAAGATCTATCACCTGCAGTGTTTCGCCTGTATCATGTGCAAGAGGCAGCTGGCCACCGGGGACGAGTTCTATCTGATGGAAGACGCCAAACTGGTCTGCAAAAGTGACTACGAAGCAGCGAAACAGAGAGGTAAGCTCTATTCCGTGGATAGGATTTCTAGTGACTCCCCCTTTATTCAGCTTTGGGCAAAACTCCACAACTGATAGTCTGATGACTGAGGTTTATGGGATGATATTGCGACACGAGTGCTCACTTGGCCGTCTTGGGAAGTGAAGATATCAGTTTAAAAATCGATTGATACCTTCGGAACCGGGGAGCCATACTCACAGAAAATATCACTAGACAGTTGACACCACGTGCGACAAGATGACAACATGTCCCAGAGGTCAAATTGCAAGCAGTAGAAGTAAGGCATGTACTCACCTGTCACAACTTTGATGAAATCTTCATGATATTTAGAATGTATATAGCACAGAATGAAGACGTCGAATGTTAGTTATCGTCTGAAAGTGCGGCCCTGAACAAAAGAAGAACTAAAATTGTTCACGTGAAGATATTTACATTGATCAGATACGTTGTGAGAAAGAGATTGTCTTGAAAGATTGTCCAAATCACTGTACGAATGCCTTACGGTTTTCTTTTACAAATTATTCTAGAACAGTGTTCTAGATGTGTAAAGCAGTATTGTGATCTTATAGAAATATTCATAGAACTGTCCAAAACATACTAAACATATGAACATATGAACCGAATGGCACACCACTGTTATACACTAGTAACTAAATAACTCAATGGAATGTGCGATAGAACCGCATCAGAATGACACATAGTGTGATGACTCATTTTAAAAAAACACAACCGGAATATCAATATTTCATATTACTACACAAAATGTGCCCAGCACTGCATTGGATTCATATACAGATTCGAATGCAGAAAATAATTAAAACGCTCACATGGAATATACAAGGAAAAACTCTTTTTGAAGCCCCTTTCTCTCTTCAACAAAGAGCTGAGACAAATTGAAGATAAAACATTTCATACGAAGTTGTAGACATAAGTCTTATATTCCTTCTGGTTGTTTCTAGGTATGAAACCTTATGGAAATTTCAAAGGCTGGTTAATATCCGGTCACGAGGAGTTATTTAATTATATGGGGTCACATCTCCATACCGGCGCCCGGTTGTCAGGAACGAAAAATATGATTCAAAAGACAAAAAACTACATAAAATGTAGGGAAAATGTTCAAGAGCATAATTTGTGCATACTTCTTGAGAAATAGTGTATTTTTCGTTCCCCCGGTTTGGATATATGTCCGTTGTGGTACTGAATGTTTATTCAGTTTCACCCCTCCAGTTCATACCTAAAGAACGGGTTGCCTTTCTTCTTCACTAGATGGAGATTGCGCTATTTTTCTCGTCTCTTTTGGCAATTCCTTAAAGGTTCTCATGAAAACTGTGACTGCTAGAGGATAAAACATGTATATGGCGTCACGTTTAAAAACACATGCCACCACACGGAGTGAACTGGACAAGTCGGTCGCGTACCACGTCCTGAGGATATAGAGGCCGACTGTTTTATATCCATCTACTCGCATTTATCGGCATTTAGGGTGATTGGAATTCTGGCATAAAACGTGTAAAACAAGGAAAGCTCATTTCCGTGTCAAATAGTTAGTGCTGCGGCTACGACGTTGCGGCAATTGCTTGTAAGTGAAACTGGGTTGGGGGAAATAAATATATGGGGCCTTTGGGGATGGAAGGCTGAAAGAGGCGCCAGCAGGGTGTGTGTGAGTGTGTGTGTGTGTGTGCTAGTGCGTGTGTGTGTGTGTGTGTGTGTGTGTGTGTGTGCGTGTGTACATGTGTGTGAACGAGTGCATGAGTGTGTGTTTTTGCATGTGTATGAGAGAATGTATGTGTCTGTATGTGTGTGTGTGAACGAGTGCGCGAGTGTGTGTTTTTGCATGTGTATGAGAGAGTGTGTGTATGTGTGTGTGAGTGCGTGTTGCGTGTGATCCTAAATTGACAGGGCTAGGCCATCGCTAGGTGGTTACAGAAGTGACTATGTAAAACACATCCCTAACAGAACATAATGCTGTAGAATCCATGAGTGTAGTGCAGGGTCTGGTAACTTATCTCATTGGTACAGGTGTACTGTAATATGTTTGTTTGGGACTCATAGTCATACACGTACAGGGTCGTTGTACCAACAGTTTCTAGGATCATAATGGTATAGGGTACCAGACTAGCATGTACAAAAGAGCCACATACCATATCACATACTATATCATGACAAGACAGAAACTGTGTCTTTGTACAACAGACGTGTGAATCATGTACTCTTGATGCACACCTAGCACATGTGTATCTCTTTGTCTCTCTCTCTGTCTGTCTTTCCCTTTCTCTCTGTCTTTCCCTTTCTCTCTCTCTTTCTCTCTCTTTCTCTCTCTCTCTCTCTCTCTCTCTCTCTGTCTCTATGTCTCTATGTTTCTCTCTCTCTGTCTGACCCCCCCTCTCTCTGTCTCTCTCTCCCTCCCCCTGGTATCTATGTACAGAAATTCCCAGACACACGGCATGTCCTTGTATTAAGAACGTTTGGTTTGTTTCTCCACAGAAATGGAACTGGAGGGAACACAGAAGAGACCCCGCACAACTATCACCGCCAAGCAGCTCGAGACCCTGAAACAAGCCTACCAAAACAGCCCCAAACCCGCCCGCCACGTCAGGGAGCAACTGTCGCAGGAGACGGGACTGGACATGAGGGTAGTGCAGGTAAATACAGAACACTTCTCTACTTATGTTAGTTCACACAAACTGCATGTTGAAAAAGGTAGACATAATTGCATTCCTCTCCAGCAAAAGATTTGTCAATATTGTAACTTGAACAAGATAGAAGACGAGTGTCATTTTATTGTTGACTGTTCACTATATAACAATGAGAGAAATATTTTCCTCAAATGTGTACAAGATAAGTTTCCATGCTTTCTGCATTTAAATAACACTGAAAATATTACATTTCTAGTGCAATTAGACAAACCATATATTCTAAACTCCACCTGCAACTACATTTACAACTGTATTAAGAAGCGAGAAGAAGTTGAACCTGTACATACTAGTACTAGTTTACTAGTACTTCAGACTTTGTAGTCTCAGTCATGTATCACACCCTACATAGATTGTACTTAGAATCACTAGGAGATGTATCCTATTCACCTTGACATGTACTTTGCTTGTTAGAAAGCAAAAACGTACAATAAAGGTATTCATTCACTTATGATGGAAATGTGCTCCTCATTTTGTGATCAGTAAATGTAGGTCGGGAAAATGACAATGTGCACGTATTTTCTACAGGTGTGGTTCCAGAACAGAAGAGCGAAAGAGAAGAGACTGAAGAAGGACGCCGGTCGGGCCCGGTGGGGGCAGTACTTCCGCGGAAACAACAACAACAACAATATCAAACGGAAAGGCTCTCCGGCTAGAAGCGAACAAAATGGCGCTGTGGACGATCTAGACTCCGATCTCTCTAAGGATATAGTTTATTCAGGTATGCATCATTTATGAATATTGTAATAGGTATAAGAAACATGTTGAAGGTATAGCTAACATGTGTTTACATTCTTTAGAATGTCTCTTATGGTATTTTCGGGTGACTGTGGTGTTTAATTAAAGTTTTTGAGGGAAATCTTTCAGTGGAACTAGCTGCTACATGGTTTGACAGTTAACATTCACCAAGCTAACAGAAAGAAAACAAACTAGTACGCTTTCTGAGAATGAGAAAAATTTGAAACAAAAATATATTTTGCTCGGTATCCAGCAGAATTCAGCCCAGGTTCTGGGACTGTATAGGTGGTCCATGTTGTTCCTCCCCAGTCACTTTACCCGGATTTATTCCACATAAACATAGTTTCAGGTATCCGGGCTAGAAAATGATCTCTTTTGGGCCCAGCATAGATTTAATTTGCTGCCCTAATCCTGTATCAATGTCTTGTACCAAACCGCTTGTTCACCGTTAGAGCCGTGGTGCGAATACTGAAGAACGCTCTGTGCTCCTAGTTTCCTATGTATGCCCTCTGTAATATCCAAAACAAAACTAACAAGAGGGAAGTTATACATTGGCGCCTAGTCCTGTCGAAAGGTTCCTGACACGGCTTGATTGTGTGCCGGGTCAGAGAAGAAAATTAAGACAATTCTGCCGGTGTAAAGAAATTTAATTAGATGCATCACTTCTGACCGGACACGGCACAGAGCGAGACCTTCAAATTATTCCAGCAATTTTGAGGGCCGAATCTTGTCGTAATCCTACACGGCGGTGAGGCAAACGAAGTTATCCCGCCTTGATAGATCGGCGTGGCGAGCCAAGGTTCCCCACAATCAATGCGAGCGGAGTCGGTCATTTGTTGCGGGGGTATTGGGCGAATATGGCAGATGCACGGGTCATTATTTGCAGGCATATTTTTTGTCTTGCGCTGACACCCGGGCCCCAAGGGTTGCATCTACTCCCAGGTCAGAATCAATCTTACCGGGTACAGACTGCAGCAATAATCGTTAAAACTACTGCCAACTGTTTTCTGCACATCGATCTTCCACGCTAAGTACTGTATTGAATGTGGAGCCCGGTACACGGAGGAAGGTTCTGGACTCGGGGGCAAACCAGAGAAATATATCAGCGGTTCAGCACCAAGGCCAGGCCGCTTGGCTGGGCTGCATTCGATGCCGCATTTTTACAAGACTTTTGTGTTCTTCCTTCAGCATCAAAAGCAAACCTGATAAAGAATAACACAACTAATAGATTTTTTCCGTCTTCACTCTATTTTCTACAGATGGACAGATGGTAGCGATGAGCCCAGGAAGTGACATCTACCCGGGCGGGACTTTGGAAGGCGACCCCGCGCTCGGCCCCATGCCTACCAACCCGGGCTACCCGGTAGACAGTAGTCCGTACCCCACACTACAAGGCGGGAACACCTACAACATGTCGCACTCTCCACCCGTCCCTCTCGGCGGCCCACCAGGCATCCACCCCGGCATGCCGTACGGAGATGGCGGGCTGGGCAGTCAGAGTTTCGGCCAAGCCATGAGGGTGATGGTGGGGGGACCCGGCTCGGACCTGTCCAGCGGCAGCAGTCAAGGCGGTTACCCAGACTTCCCTGCCAGTCCCTCCTCGTGGCTTGATGACGTAGACAGCCACTACTGAAACACTGCCATAAAAACAGACATTGTTGCAGAGAAATACAACAGGAAATGATCAACTGACTGGTCTTGTGCAGAACAAACATGTTGGGGAAAAGAGTCCATTCCGCCACAAGGGAACAATGTAGACAATGTCCAACCGACAGAAAAGTGGTTTGCTGACAAATTCAACACATTTCATTGTTTTATACGGTATTCCTATATCTAAAAAAAAGAGGATATTCTTTCAAAACTTCACTCTCTCGAAGAGAAAATTTGTCACTCCTCTCACATTTACCTTGCTGCATACTCCTAATTCCGACATACATTATATTAGGACACCAGCAAACGGTTTACATATATGGAACAATTGAACTGATTTGTAAAGGGGGTTGGTTGATCATATATAACATTTTCTGTTGAAATATGGCGTTGTCAATTTCAAACTCAACATACAAATGCATATTATGTATATGTTGGTCAAAGATTCTCAATAGCGGAGACAAAAGTCAGCATTCTTTAGTAATGTTGTGAAAGACACCCTCCTATTCTAGATTCTAACAAAACGATGTCTTCAAACCGCACCGCGGTAACGTATCTTTGTAAAGTTCTATTTTTATGACAGAGCAAGGAAGACGGGTCTGTATAAATTACGTGCGCATGCATGCGCAGTGCTTCATTTCTCGTAAACCCCCTGACCCGCCGTCAGTATTTATTAGGAGCGGAGCAGAGGTCGCGAAAATTAATTTTTCTCCGAAGTGGGCCATTACGTCGGAGACGTAACCGCGGGATTAATCTCTGTCAGTGGGCGGCTGATCGATTGCAGCGCCCGGTGAGCTACAGACGGCGGCCCGGGTACTCAAGCAGCCATGTTCTCTTCATATTCCAACACAGCGGAAAGTACCGTTACTCTCGCTGAGAATGTACATATGTTTTCTCATAAATTATTTCACAAAAGCCATGATGTTTTACTAGAACTGAAGCAACGCCATTTCACAGGAAGTCCTTTTGACTTGAAGAAGTAGGATAAATTGCAACAATGTGTATGAGTAGAGAACATGTGTTGGAATAGAATCTTACCTAGAAAGTTCTAAGTAGCTGTCGGCATCCACTAATATATCATGTATTGCTACTGCCAATACTGATCCAACAATCCTTCAGTGTTGTCTGAATTAGAATCGTAGTGAGAGCCCCAAATATATTTGTATGTGAAGTGGAAATGAAATGATTTATCTATTTATTCCGTTGTTTGTTTTTGTTGTTGTTGTTGTCTGTCTGAGCGTAGCATTGTAAAATTTGTTAGATCAACTTACAGACAGATTATGAGACGACTGTAGGGACCACACTGACCCACGAAAAAACATTTCTTCTCAATTTCATGAGTAGCATTTTTTCGCCATTGCTGGAGTCTGTGACGTTGTTTCTGACATGTACATATATGAATAAAGAAATTTCTATCGGATCTTCAAAGTAAGCGTTTTTCTTGTAGCAATGTAGTCACGTGGTGGAATTTATAGGTCCCGAATGGGGAAACTGTCCACAAATTAATCATGTTGCTGGGTAGTGGGCAATGTAGACAACTGCATGAGAGAGACATTAAACTCGTGACGGTTATGAACGAGTTGTGTGACTAGAATACAGTTGTGGGTGTTTCTGCTTGTGTGTGTGTGGGGGGGGAGGGGGGGTTTGTTCTATCTGGCTAGGTACATAGTAGTAGAAGTAGCTACATATCTCTTTTCCATTCTCGTTTTTTAGTCCTTTTGAAAATCAGTTTGATTCTGTAAAAGAGATGGAGAGAAAGCTTCCGAAACCAGAATGCTCCTTGTGATACTAGTCTAAAACCTTGTTGTAGTTGTTGGTACTTGAAAACATTACAGAAATTGGCCAAATGATGAGAATGAAATGATAGAGGATTCTAAGTCGATCCAACTTCTTTCTGTAATTTAGCAGCATTATTGTTCATCGCTGGCGAATTCAAGAATAGTCGATATTCTACGGCTTTGTGTACTTTCAAAGTTGTCGTTATCTTAATGTGTATCAAGAATTGTAATGATTGCGAAACAGACAAGTTTCTCCAAAAAAATTAATGGGGCTCAGATATTGTTGAATCGTCCTGAGCGAAACGCTGTACCCGTGTTAGTTTTGCTATCTACGGTTTATCGCAAAACGTACCACATATTCACACACAAACAAACACACAACTAATTCAGACTACCCTAGAATTACCTCATTTACACATGCCCCATGGCTTTCTAGGTGCCGACACCCAAGAATGCAAATTCTTGTGCACCCGAGAAGTCGATAATCGAATTAAAGGAAACGCTTTTTGTATCCAGCCGAAATCGAAGCCGCAGTACTTAAGTAGCGTATCAAATCCTTCCTCACACAGTGAACAAAAACAACAAGCGGCGCTCTAGTGCTTACCTCGCGCTGATACCTAGTATTTGTCACAATAAGTACGGACAGGTGTTGAATTGATACATTGTTTACAATGCCGCTTTATCTCACACCCAATTGTAACAACAAGTATTAAGTAAACAGCTGAGGGTTTATTGCGATCTACTAGATGTAGTCGTTTATTTGTTTCCGTCTTTTCAAAAGTCTTGGAGTAGAATTCTTCAGTGCTTCATGTTCCAAGTGTTGGTGGATTAACTACCGCCTTGCGACCCGCTCTCCTGCCATGGCAACACACAGTATGTTTTTCTAAATACAGGAAAGAAGTGATAAAACTGACAAGTGACGATTCTCATCAAATGCTGTTTATGTAGTAGACTACATTTAGTGTCCCTAAACATAAGCAGAGTACTAAGAATATCTGTCAACGTCCCTCACAACAGTTTAAATCATTGCTGTCATATTCTTGTACAACTACAAGACGCACTTTTTTGAGCATCGATAGTTGAGAGGAGAGTAAAACATGGGTACAAATGAATGAATGAATGAATCTTATTGCTCAACGATCGCACAAGGTACAATGTATGGCAACCAACAACAACTAATATCTATACAGACAATAGTATTACATACAGGGTTACATACAGAACAACAAAATTTTATCGATAATAGTACAGTTATGTAGTGATCTGGTTTCGCATTCTCACAGTATAAAGAAACTGACCTACGTAGACGGATATATGAGATGAACATATTAGCCGTGTATGGAAAATATCGTTCTGTGTATCAGTAAGACTAGAGAGTAGTGTGTTTTGGTTCTAATTCAAACAATGTTTCTCTCTCTCTTTATTGTAGGTAGGACATTTCATAAAAAAGTGGAATTCATCTTCTATATTTTCATGACATTTAAGACACAGTCTCTGAGTGGCTGGTGTGTTACGGTAACGACCTTTTTTTTCAATTTCTAAACAATGTGCACTAATTCTCAGTTTTGTAATGCTGCATGTAAATGGTCTAAAATGAATCTGGAACTGTGACCAGAACCGAGTGTGTCATTTCTGGTGCCCCCTATGCTATGAAATCTGAAAACGAAAATTGTCAAAATGTTTGGGACAGAAGTTGTTTTTTTACATCACTAGGGCAAGGAGAGTCTACAGCTCTGGGCCATCTTGATTGTCGATATTAATGTTCACATTTTCGTTGAGTACAAAACAAAGTTGGAAATAAGGACATGAAATTTTTTGGATATTTTTAATGAATGGGGACCTTGATTATACAGATATCCTCACTGACTTAAGTACAGGTCAGAACAAATGGATAGTTCACATATACACGTATACAATGTAAAACTCGCACTACAACTGTATTCTAAGTGAATTCAACTTCTCCTCGCGTCTTTGTGATTGTGAACATGTAAGAAAAGGTATGTTTTTACAATCAAAGATTTACCTAAACTCATTAGAAATATGCATTTGTCTATATTACTTTGTTTTTTAAGGTAGGGAAACAGGTTATGCCCTGAAATTTGAACCATGTCCCGTTTTTCAAGCCCCTATTTGATCCTTACTTGTACCTTCACGTGTAGCCAGGTCTGTGGGCAGGGAAGAAGACAACCTCCCCGAGTAAACGACAGGAATTTATTCCACAAATTGTGAAACAATGGAGCACCTATGTTCCCTAAATGAGCCTTGCATGAGTTTGACGTAAGAGACGCCGTGCCTGCGGCAGGTTACGGCGAGGATTACGTACTTAGGTTTTCATCTTGTGTGGCCTTGTGTGTATGGTAATGTGGACTTTCCCCACAGGAAATTCTTCTTCAATCTCTCCCCCCAGCCATTGAAAAGTAATACAGCGTGGCAATACTGAAGTGTCGAACAGATACATTGTAATGTTATCAGAATTTCAGATAGCAAATACTGAGAAACCCCAAGTGGTGTGAAATTAACCTGTTCAGAGAATTGACCTATGTTTGGGTGGGCGGTGGGACTGTATGTAAACAATGATATATCATTCAAACGTTACATGGGAAGTACCGCTCGGTTGTTAACATCGACTATCATAATTCCACCAGGTGTCATAATACCGCCACCTCAAAAAACGTTAGTATAGAGGTCTTCCCAAGATTGTCTTGAACACCGAATGTTAAATATCTTAAATGTAATACAATTAAGATATTTAGGTGTTGAAGACAATCTTGAGAAGGCCTTTTTTGAGGTGGCGGTATAATGGCACCTGGTGGAATTATGAGAATGTATGTTACCCTACATGGAATAAAGTACATCTTGGCTACTATGATATCATTTGATTTTATCAAATGCTCCATTTTGCCCTCAGCACTGTAACTTGAAATTCATTGGATTAAATTCCAAGTAAGAAGTGGAAAGTGTGCGTTCGCCGCGTTTAAGTTCTCGGTTGAAGCAAGGAGGTTAAAAAAACACACCTCTTTCAACCTCCTTGGTTGAAGCGACCGTACTAATGTAAAGACCTACGAATAACGAAGCAGTGGGAGTGGGAATGTCGCACAAGTCTGTCTTCCGATTGTAAATTCCATTGTAGATCATTCTATGTTCTTGAGGAGTTCTAAGAGTTTCGAGCTGTTTCTTATTATTTTCTACTACTTCATTTCACCTTCCTTCACTCGTACCCTCTTTATGCTGTTTTTGAATCTGAAGAAATGCAATTCTTCATAAATGTAAACGTAAGCGAGGATATTTCTCCCTGTCAGAATATAACGTTACGTTGTCTGATCAAACATGAGCAAAATAGACATTTCCTTTGTTCCATTATAAAGTTCATTGCAAATCCTTGCCCGTGGGCTACTTGCAGGTAACATAAGAGATTCAAACAGTGTCTACTCTAGTCTAAAGCTTGTAAAAGCTAACTCTAGATCCTGGTTATTGGGTTTCAACTCCTTTCTCAAAGACAGTGGAAGACGAAAGATCCCACCTTTTCTATTATGTGTGGGTTTTGTGATGTTAGAAGGATAACTGTTTTCTTTTTGTCAGTGAATATGAGGAAGTGGGATGGAATTTGATGACGTCTTCAAACAGGTCTTTTCTTCGTGATTATAGAAAGAGCAGTTTCACATAAAATGTGTTTCGTCTTCCACCACGTTTTGTTCTGTTCATCCTTTGGTGAAACGTGAAATGTCCCCTTGTTGTACAAGAGGCATACGCACCGCCCGCCCGCTCCACTTTAACTGTGGATGGATGAATATTGAAACCAGGGCCTCGTGTCAGCTTGCTAATTACATCATTCAAAACATTGTCTGGCGCCAGAAATTTCCACTGGAAAGGAGAGGGTTCGTGACGCGAGCTGAGGCGTTGGTTGAAATATTTGCCCAGACAATGGTACCCGACGCAAGAAAGATATTCGTAATATTTGCGATATGATAGTAAAAATAAAGTCCGGGTGCTGTGTTACGGGAGGGGGGGTGGTGTAGGTGTAGGACTTTAGATTCACACTGCAACTACAGTCGACTGAACAACCGTGGACGGACATATTGTCGGAATAAAGACAAAATACACTAAAACAGTCATTGTAAAGAAAGACAAATCGCACAGACAATAGCTCTAAACTCAGTGTCAGTAATCTTGACAAACTCCAGCGTTCCTGAGGTGAATATTCAGTATAACAGGTGTCTGACGGTCTCAGGTAACCCTATGAGGCAATCAGCCACACGTGCAGGCAATCAGGACCCGATGAAAAACGCGCGCCTGTAAAACGTGCGGTCCTAAGTACTTTATACCCACTGGCTGCGGTAGGTACATAACAACAACATCCAAATCATGTGTGGGTGGGGGAGGGGGTGCAATCTACCGATAAGTGAATATCATTACATTCATATATGCATATATTGTTGGCGCGTTAAGACCATAGGCGGGGTGCCCACACGTGCGTGGGGCTGAAGTAATAAAGACCCAAGTTATCACGGCTTCAGATATGTCATGTGATGCCGAACGATTCTGGCGCGGATTGCATGTTTTTATGCACAACACGTAATCATGTTTTGAAGGCCTGTCACACACAGACAAAGGACACTCCACGTGACATATCTTAAGGTGCACTCTCACTGCACTTGCGTCAAGTTTGCGTCACTGTGGGTTTCGTTCACTGTGTCTTCTTATTTTCTCCAATTTTTTATAACTTAGATATTGCGTAATACGTAAAAGTATGACCCAGAAGACGACAAAATACACAAAAAGTAAGAAAATTAATTCTTTATCTCTGAAATTCATTGAGTATCTTTCGAACCCCGCAGTGACGCAAGCTTGACGCAAGTGCAGTGAGAGATTTTGCAGAACAAAAGTGAACCCGAACCGGTTCCAAAATAAGGATCGTCTTTATAAAGCCTTACGCTCAAAAGTTGGAAAGATGAAATTACTTCATCCCCCGCTCGGTGTCATACCTCATTCAGAAGACTCTGAGACTAGACAAATATTTTGAAGTCTAACAATGATAACTAAAATGAGTTGTAATACAGCAAAAAACACGATTTTTAAAAAAATTATCAGCACTTTTCAAGTTGAAAAGCAACTGATTTTCCATGTTGCCCTGGTATGGGTCTATAGATGTTAAGATCCTGATTCTAGCAATGTCGGGGTCGGCTCAGCTCGGACGTATTGTAAAGAATTGCATTCGTCATTTCGGTGGTTCGAAATTTTACTGTACCAAATACATAATATCATAAATCGTTGTTTCAGAGCAAGCCTAGCTGTAGTGCGCACGCTGGCTTCAGAGCCTTAAGTATTTGCCGATATGGAAAGTCCTATAAACTGCGTAAAGATGTGGGGAAGTGTTGATTTCAAGTAGCGCAAAATGTTTGATAGGGCTTGATTTGAATAGATTATTCTTTATA
>NC_049986.1:4346399-4401399 GCF_000003815.2 Branchiostoma floridae
AGTTCATTCTGCATCTGCTTATAAATGATTAATTTTTTTTCTATTCTTCTTTTTAAAAAGTTGTACAAGACGCCAGACGCCCATCACATAGTGACAACTGACTCATATTTTAAATGAGGCACGTGAGCGCTCCTGACCTGGTTTCGCGTCGTTAAAAGGTCTGGAGCAGTCCACGTGCTCTCATTAACCACCTGTACATCCTCACCTGTCCATGGAACCTTTTATACGCACCAGAGCCTTGCATTCCCATATGTTGGCCGATCTACGCCGGAGAGGTAGCTGGAGAGCTTTAGAGGAGCAGAGACATGGGCGGAATTGACTGAAGGGTGTATGATTTTAAATGGATGGTATAAAGGTATTAAGAGGGTATGGAAAGACAGGCGCATGAAGCTGGGAACTAAATGGAAATTCGTAATGCGTGTGAACTTTCTGAAGTGTCGTACGGTTGAGAAACTTGTCAAGCCACATCAAGAGAAACAACTTGACACCATCCTGAGACGGAGATGGTACAACACATCTTGAACTGGGAACATGGAAAGGAATCCCGTCTATTGTCGCGTTCGTCAAGCGCGGGTGAGGTGGCTGGGCCTGGTATATGCCTACCTCGGATGGCTTTGAACTCAGTTCCACAAAGGAAAAGAGACGGGGGGGGGCGGCAAAGGAACTGGAATGTCTTGTGGGGTTCATTAGGATTCATTTAGGAAGACACTGGATAGCAGGGAATGGAAAACAGTGGTAGCCCGCATCGGAGGTAGCTGGGATGCGGCGGCGAAGATGTTGGGTGAGTTTAGGGCGGCCCGCCGAACATTCGCTGATTCAGTAGGGAGGGTTAACGTTTTGGGAAGTAAGGGCATTAAAACACCTGCCCACCCGCCCTTTTTTCCGTTCTCTGTTCGAAGACCGTTCAGTGACCCTTCGGTCGACACTCCGGACTTTTCTGTCCATAACTTAAGCTTCTTCCGGAGCTTCGCCTTGGGTCCCTTTGGATAGAGTACTATTTCCACTTGCGACAACTGTAATAATAAACTAAACAAAGAAAGACAAATCCATAATTCATATTTGGCGAAGTAGAGTATTTATGGCTACGATTATCAACATCTAATCGCGGATGAGTCTTTCTCTGTCAGGTTGCAAAGAGAACATTTCGTGGCTCCGACGATAAATTCAGAACTGGGGTGGGGGCGCTAGAGAAGATGGAATAAATGGAGACATTCAAGGCTCCAGAGAGTCTCATCAAGACCTACAAACAAACGAAGTATCAGAAAAATCACTAAGTCGTTCTCAAGTTATCATGTTGACAGACAGACAGACAGACAGACAGACAGACAGACAGACAGACAGACAGACAAACAGACAGACAGACAGACGAATGAAGGTAAGGCCCCTTTCCACTAGACGGCGATTGCTCTGCGCTCTCACTGCGACCCAAATAGGATATGTATAACCTTTGATTTCATACTGGGTATATCATACATCATGTAAAAGTGTGACTGAGAGGACAACAAAACACAAAAAAGTGTAAAAAAAGAACAATAATTTCTTTCTACACAATTCGTTGAGCGATCTGTAAAATTTGAGGTCGCAGAGAGAGCGCGGCCGAGAGCGCCGTCCTAGTGGAAAGGGGGTATAACAAGATGGTGATGGCTCCGGTGAGGCAAGAGGAAGAAACGGTGACACATTATTGCCTTCGCCAGAATGGCAGGAGGTTATGGAAACGGCTTAGCCAGGACATTTTGGGTCTATATGTAGGTCAACAGCATATAACTAAAAAAAGTGTCGATGGATTTTGATGATATTTAATAGTTGTGTAGCGGTTGTGAGAAGGAAGGTCAAGTTCGAAAATGGTATACCTGGCTTTTTTCTACTGGTCCCCAGGGTGCTTTGTACTTAAGTGTGTTTGGAGGTAAACGACATAACTCGAGATGTTGTTGATGGATATTCTTTGTTGGACTATGTTAAGGACCTCTACAATAGGACAGGACCATCAAAACACCCACAATTTTTAAGGTCTCAAAAACAGACATTCCTTATTATAACCCTTTTAATTTGGCAACGGTATGGGTTCGTGGAACACTAGTTGTTGTTCTAGGTACCACATCGCCCACAGAAATGGGCAGGGGAGGGGAGAGGTTCCAACAACTCTGACAAAGACTTGTGAACATCGGAAGAACACTGTACTTCCTGTGCAGCGGGGAATGGATTCTGATCTACCTGTTCCCGTGGATCTATCTCAAACTAAGGGCACAACCCGCCGTACGTGCAACTACGTGCTGTCTGCGTGCCAAAACGCGGGCAATCTTTTGGGATCCGTAAGTTCGTACGGATGCGGTACTTACCGCCTCCGTACGAACTCGTAGGAAATCCGACGGATTTTGAAGCGCGCAGATACGCCGTTAGAACTTTACGTGTAGGCAAAACTTTGTGTACCGTGTTGACGTACTCCCTCCCTGCTCTTGCCACTAGTCGTTCCACACGTTTTCAGAAATACGTGGCGGACTTAGCCTCCCAAAAAAACGTACGGACAAATTGCACGTACGGCGGGTTGTGCCCTCAGCTTTATGATTGGACAAATGAGACTGGTCATTATAACCTCTTACGGCATGTGTGGCTTGTGGGAGCGGCGCAGTTCTTTCAACCCTCACAAGACAAAGTGGTTGTGAAACGGACTCTATCCATGGTAAAGTCATTAACAGTCTTTTTGACTACTGCTCCATTCCCAGTGCATTCCTCCACACCTGATATGGCAACAACTTGTTCCGATTCTCCCACGATGATTACGGTTGAGGTGGGGTGGGGAGCATGTTGCAACATACCAGGTTACAAGTTACATTTTGGTTTCTATGACATTGCTAACTCAGCTTCAACTCCGATCCTTTGAAAATGTTCTCAAGCCGCGGTCGCTTTTTCATCGTACGATTTTTCTCGAGGCAACTTTGCACGACACACCCGCAACTGTCTAAAGAATGCCCTAAATGTGCTACCGTGACTATTTCGGGTTGATATGTGCCTGGAATGGTACAGTTTTTTTTCGCATCGGAAAAAGAATAGGAGCAGGTAAATCTGAGATCCAATTAATGTGGCTTTGGCCTTCTTCGAACTTATAACGGACTGAACTTTGCTGACCTGTGCGCTACTTAAGGCTTAATGACCCGCGCCGAGGTGTATATGGTGTCATAACTTTGCCTGCGCTCACTCGGTGGTTTTATTCGGTGGTTATAGCAAAGGCCCAGACAAAATCTGATTGGTTTTGTACAACAAATCAAAGATAAAGATGTATCAAAAAGGTCCATCCACGACTCAGAAACGTACACAGAAACACAGATGCATACACACGCACATGCTTTAAACAAGATTTTAACCAGATTGCCCCTGAAGTTCCAGAGCAAGCTGATAGGGGGCCCAAATTAAGACCATAGCATGTCCAAATCAAAAGATACAAAAAATTGAGGTTCTGCTGCAGTACCAAGGACAGACACTAGGGGCCCAATATCGACTCTGACCTTCGTCTTTCCAACACCTACCCGCATAGCAAATATCATTACAATCCATACAGAGGTTCTAGAGTTATGTTGACCACAGATATGCGGAAACACAAACACATACACAGATAGACAGACACAAAGACACACCAAAACTATACCTTCAATTTTTCATGGAAGTAACAACACTCCCTCTCCGTTCAGGATAACAAGGCACTTTATTAACCATTAGACACCAATTCCCAGCTAGGGCAATAACATTACATACAAAAGATACAAAAAATCAAAGTGACCTTGTGTGTGATCTTGGTACTTTGCACTGCAGCGAAGGTGTCCCTGCTTACTCTGGATGGATTCTGGAATGGATTATAATGATATTTGGTACATGGATAAAGATTTGGAAGATAAAGGTCAATGTGGATTTTGGGTCCCCTGACGTTTGACCCTGGTACTGCAGCAGAACGTCCTGATTTTTGTATTATTTTGTCTTGATTTTCTGGTGGCTGACACTGGTAGGTTTTGATATAGGAAACTCGTGATGTACGTTTGTTCTCTCTAGCGGCTTGCTCTGGAACTGCAGGGCTATCTCTGAACAAAGGAATGACGAATTTTGATAATATTTGGTGTACAGTTATCCTAGACAGCGATGTACACAGTGAGAAGCAAAGTATTCAAAATACAATTAGACTAACTTTGCGAAAATTATGAGGAAATTAAAATTCTTGCTTCAACAACACATAAAGTCATGAATTGATTGACAACTGTATGTTAATGAATGCATTCGTGTTCATGCTTTTGAATGCAACGTCCGATCAGACAATGTAATGCTCTAGTTGACTATGAACGTGCTGTATTTTCGTTACGTGTTAGAGTCAATTCCAAGTCACCATGCGGATGTTTGTTGCCATTGTTTAGAAATGATTTTAAAGGTTTTTTTATTTATATATCTAGGACATTTGATACTTTAGAAATATTTTCCTGGTCCTGTAAAACTTTGGAAATATTCATGATGTGGAATTGGATACTTCCAAAGGTTTCTAAATAATGATAACAGCATTGTACCATTATTTACCATTTTCTACCATTTTTTGTAAAGATTTGTAAATAGACCAGGGGCTGGTAAGATAGCAATTCACACATCCTTGCAAAGTATGGCTGGGTGTCATGTAGCAATGGCCCACCACAAAGGATCAACCAGTGCACAGCAGTGAAATCTAAAAATATACAGAGACAACAATAGGGCATACCTTTAAGGGGGCAATAAACTAATTTTACCATTTGGCAAAGATTACAAATATTTGTAAATGTAAGGAATCACACAGAAGTTTGACAATTTTTCTAAATAAAGATGTTTTTGTACAGTAACTTTCAAAATGTTTCTAAAATATTCAAAGGAATTTAAATAGATTAATATTTTCTATATCAATTTTTTTGAATAAATCTTATCATTGTGGTTTAGTTATTCTTTTATTCAAAATAATTCAAACTTATTACAAATATCACCTAAAAACCCTCATGGTGTCTTGGAATGGACTCTATAGACTGGAAATCGACTCGGTTCACTCCTATTCTTGACCAGACTGCCTCGCCTACTCTCGATATATCCCTTCGGCCATGTTGGTTCGATTGTATTGATGACATCTGTGTGGGCACTGATTTGGTCGTTTGAAAACAAAATTTTCAACCGTAATGTAAATCACACAAAGCTGTTGCAAAATGTGTATATATAAACTATAAACTGTGAAAAAAAATATCGGAAATGTTGTAGAACACCAAAGTCAATTCCAAAGTCTATACCGTACTCTGTGTAGTTGGTCATTTGCTCAACCTCCCTGACCGCTTAGAGTTCAGAGTGAAAGCATTTTTTTTACAAACTTATGTTTTTTATTCGCACGCTCGTATCAGTTTTGTGGCGCCCAGAGAATGTCATCTATGTAATCAAATCAACATGACCTTACAGTGATTGTCGTGTGCACTTCAGTGATTGCAATACAAGTCCATGTGTGAACCGTTATCTGACAGTGTAACAACAGATACATCTTCTGCTCTGTTCAATACTTCATTTGACAGAAAAATTGCCCTGTGTGTGTGTGTGTGTGTGTGTGTGTGTGCGTGCGTGTGTGTGTGTGTGTGTGTGCGTGCGTGTGTGTGTGTGTGTGTGCGTGCGTGTGTGTGTGCGTGTGTGTGTGTGCGTATGTGTGTGCGTGTGTGTGTGTGTGTCTGTGTGTGTGTGTGTATGTATGTGTGTGTGCGTATGTGTGTGTGTCTGTGTGTGACGCAGATTTGGTACCAACAAAAATAAACAATGATGAAATACAAAATTGCTGTATACCAACTACATTTCACAATCAGCTGTCAGCCATATCTTATGGTATATATAATGTACAAGTGAACTGATATGCTTTATGATATAAAAAGATATTGAAATATATCGTACATCGAAATTTGATTTAACATATCTTTCAGACAGGGACTTTCATCCAATCGTATGAAACGTACTTTTCTTCGTACATCACGCAAGACCGTTCCATTTCCGTCAGCATGGCCTCTTGTATCCCCTTTCTCGTATCCATCCCTTCAAAGGAGCATGTATAGCGTCTGCGTACTTTTTGTACGACTTTTCTCAACTTTGCCTCCATTTTACACCTTTGTGATAACGCCGTGAGACTGGCCCTGATCAGAAGCGTTCTTGTTAACCCAAGTTCTTCCTGTGTTCTTGACAGGAAATCGTCGTACTTTTCCTCATACGTCTTGGCGACGTCGTACAGCCCGATGGTGTTGAGGGAGGTGAGGATTCGGAAGGCCATGTCCTGAGCAAGCGGGGATGTGTAGCCAGCGTACAGGTTGTATAATGCATCAGCGACACCTAGCGGAACATGGAAAAAATTAGGCAAACTAAAGCAATGCATGTTGTCAAAAACAGTTTTTGATGGCCATAAATCACGTTATAAAGTATGCCTGAGACTTTTAGAATGATCCTAAGAACAGGATATAGGAGAATTCTTGTACACAACCAAAATTAAACTTACTTGCTTACGTTTCGGTGTCTATCAGACACCTTCCTCAGAGCTTCTGACTGGAGTTCTGCTTCTCGTCGCTATATGTAGCCGATGTAGCTAGCGTTTAATTTTGGTTGTGTACAAGAATTCTCATATATCCTATATTGTACCTAGCCTGGGTACCATCCTATTTCTACCGGGGCGAGTGTAAGGAGCCCCGGTAGAATACGAATGGTACCCAGGCTATATTCTACCAACCTGATGAAATTATTTTCGGAAGATCCTAAGAATTTTCACAGATTCAATCATCTTAAGGATCATCAGATTCAATGATTCTATGGATTTTCCAAGAAAGACATTCCTGACTGCACATTACAACCTACTTGTTCAAATCACTTGTTCATGACCTCCACTCTCACTCAAAATTAGAATTTTGAAGGTCTTTTTGGTAGCAATTTTCCCATTTTTTCCCATTTCGACTGTGATGTCTGCCCAGAACAACGACAAGGTGCTCACCGGCGGGTTCATGGTTCGGATGAGGCGTCTGACACTCTGTCCTCAGGACCAGAACATCTGGTGGCGACACCGCCCCGTCACGTGTCAACACACGAGCACTGATCCTGCAGTGTATACGTAAAAAAGATTAGACTCACCACCAATAATTCAGCAACTACTACAATATTTTTAACCGATGTGCGACAAAGACACCCTACAAACATTACCTACTAGCACAATTTCGTGTATACGTTGGCGAGATAGGTTTAGCTGGCCAGCGCTCCGTATCACAATTGTTCATATTTTCTGGTAAAGTTGGTCACACTGATGGCATTCTATGTTAAATAGGAAAAATAGACATGGTTTATATCTTAAAAACCGTCGGTCATATTTGAACGTGCAAGAGTTGACAGTGCAAACTGGCAGTGAATTACCAGCTGTATATGAGTATTGGTATAACGGTATGGAAAAAAAAAGCTAACTTCCTGACTCGCCGAATTTTCTCTGTTTTTTAGCAGGATAACTGAGAGCTCGTTAGGGCAAGTACAAAAAAACATCACGGCAGTCCAAAATTTATCAAACGACAACGGAGGGCGAAATCCACCGGCAACAACCTTTGACCAATTGCTGACGTCACACTTCCGCTAAATTCACGGGCTCTGCCAGTAATCAGGTTCTCTGTTATCCTGCTGATTTTCTTCTGTTGGAAATCAGTCGAGTTTCTTTCTTCTTAATTACTGGTAGTTCTCTCTTCATAATTACCTGTAGGATGTGTCCGGTTTGAGGCACGCCAGGAGAAGTGAGAAGGTCCACAGAGATCCCCGATGTGTCAGGCCGCGGCCATAGCAGCTGTTGGCTCTGTTAAACACCGCATCATCCAGCACGGATAGAACTAGCTCTGTGGAAAACACACTTCACTTAATATTTACTTCAAATACCTACCATACACTCCGAGAAGATAGACACCCTAACTGAACTGAAACTAGACACTCATTCTCATTTTCATCTCGTTCGAGCGAGAAAGTGGGAGTTAAGTGTTTTCCTTAAAACTACAGCATTTGGGCCTGCTAGGATTCGAACTACGAACAACCCTAACTACAAGACTATACTGGGATCGTGTGGCATAACCCAGGGCTTGCTACCGATCTTTTGCCCTTGCGGCTTCACCAGGTATTACAATTGGTACCTGACGTCGCTTGGGGAAGTAAAAGTCTATGGAATGAGAAGGATGAGTTCCACTTGCCAATACCGTGCCCAACACACAGTGGGCTTCAGTGGATACGGCCTCAAAAAGGACTACCTTGAAGGTGCACTCTCACTGCACTTGCGTCAAGCTTGCGTCACTGCGGGGTTCGTTCACTTCGTCACTGTTTTGTTATTTTTTTCCAATTTCGATATTGCGTAATATGTAAAAGTATGACTTTATAGAAGACGACAAAATAAGAAAATTTGTTCTTTATCTCTGAAATTCGTTGAGTGTCTTTCGAACCCCGCAGTGCAGTGACGCAAGCGTGATGCCAGTGCAGCGCACCTTTACCCTTTGTATGTTGCACTGTTACAGTGTTAAAGTAATTTATCAACTCGAGCATAGTGACATTGTCCTTGTCTGTCCAAAAGAAAATGAATACAGAAGGCCACTTTGTCACCATGAGAATACACATGTACAACTAAGTCCATTACCTGGATGGTTGGTAAAGTCGTCACCATGGAAACCATTGTCTTCAGATCGGACCTCTCTGACAATAAACTGATAGTCTGTCACGTGAGTACCGATCTCCAGACCAACGTGTTGCCAAGCAACCGCAAGTGCGACGTCACTGGGCTGGTCTGTGATAGGCTGGTACAAACTGTGGTACAGAAGGACTGGTTAGTAAAAAGACATCGGACAGAGTATCAAGTTCGCGGAGACGAGTGGGAAGAATCGTGCAATCTGCAGAAATCTTACGGAGGGGAGCAAGGGGCCAGTCCCTCGCCTAGGCACTTAGGCAGGTAGGCAGGCAGTAAATATCTGTAAATAACTTCATCAGACTGGTGAATGACTGGATAATAAGTTTTTTATGCAAACCCAAGAAGCTTGAAGTCACACGAAGTTTCAGTGACCATCTGTGGCCTTCTTCGCGGCAATATACTTCACTTCGCGTTGCAGCTAGATGTCACTACTAATAATGTGGTCCCAAAGGCATTGCCAGATGCGTAGATATTGTTAAGCAACAATAACAAAATACCAATGATAAGAACTATCAGTTACAAGAATCCTACCCTAAACATGACTATGTCTATACCCCCCTCCCTCATGAGGGTACATGACTGAAGTAGATTCTCTGATCCATACAGCCCCCTTAATGCAACAAGTGCATCTTTTGTCCTGTCCTGTTGCCCTGTCTATTAAGTTTTGTCCCGTCCCAGTCTATGACACAGTTGTGATGTGGTCTGTTGCTGCTGTTTAATTCTGTTCTTCCTCAGTTTCCTCCTTTTGTAATCTTGTGTACCCCCTTCCAAATATTCTCCGTGTCTCTAATACCTATATCCCATTCTAGAGATCGTATATGCACAATCTATTTGGTCGGGGGCAATGTCGTGGCGCGGTCCCGGATATTTGACTGCCTAGTTTTTCCGACAACTGGCTTATCTATACGCCATATAAAATTACAGCTCCACACTCAGTTTAAGTGTAAAAAGCTCGATCGAGAACATTTGTTTTGAATCCCAACACTGCGATGTTCCATTCCACCTTCTGCTTAGGAAGTATGGACTACGTACCTTGGTTTTGGCGGCGGTGCGCAGACCAGTGTGTGGCCGGGGTAGGCAGGGTGGAAGTCACACCTACACGTGTCCCCCACCACCTCTCCCTCCCCGTTACACCACAGGTAACTCAGGAAGGCTCTCTGAAAAACCTGCAAGAATTTGCAACTTATCAGTTATATATTATAATGTTTTATTGCAAGTTCATGCCCATGGGGCTAATTGCAAGTGAAGAAAGACTAGATACATGAAACGAATGAATGTGGTCTAAATACATGTAGATAATCTAAATTCTAACCTACAAATATTAAGTGGATGAATGTACATACGGTACAGAATAGGGTACTAAATCTACGTATACGCGTAACTATTCTGTGGCTTGACTTCTTCTTTGAAGACAGTTGAAAATGAAATGCCCCATGCATTCTATAATAGATTGATTCGATGATCTTAGTTAGAAGAGAATCTTTCGAAATTTGTGGCGTATTTAATCATTTAACAATGAAAATGTTGGTGTGATTTCGGTAATTCTTTCAAATTATAGTTTATCTTTCGGCATCGAATTGGGGTCATTCACAACTAAAATGTGTTTCATTTTCCACTGCATTCGTTGTGCACTGCTTACACATTCTTTCTTGAACAGGTAGCTTATTGACAAATGCACAATTGCAAAACATATCAACGAGTGACTTGCAGCTTTTCCGTGATGCAAGAATAAACTAATGCTTGCTCCCTCCAACAAGAGCTGACGTTTTAATAGAGAATCAACTTGTCCTGGTGTTTCTTAAGGAGTTACTAGCAGCCACAATCTGTACCTCTTTTGTGTGTTTGTCCGTCAGTAGCTCATACAGCGGTGTCGGTGTGCTGATGAACAGGAGAGCAGGCTCAGCCATCACAGTATCCGGCTTGGCCTCACAACATCCTCCCATCGCACATCTCCCCCAAGACCGGAGTACCATCCGGACCTGTGGCAGAATGATACACAGATATTGATAGTTATACCTCCATGACAAATTATGCAGATATTGTTTTCGGTGTGTCTGCTTGTTTGTCTGGGTTTCCGAATGTTTGTGCTCAGCATATCTTTACAATCACTGGATGGATTGTGAGGACATTTGGTGTATGTAGAAGACGATGGACAAGGTTTTCTTGGGGCCCACTGGTATGTGACCTTGCTTTTGCAGAATAAATTGAAGTTTCTTTATATTTTGTCCTGAATATGCCATGGGCCTGATTTATTGTTCGCAGGTAGCTTTTGATATAGTGAAAACTGGCTATAGGTTTGGACCCCCTACCGTCTTGCTCTGGAACTACAGGGGCTTATTTGTTAAACCGTTTGAAGGTCGACTATGCCGTGATTTCTTTCCATCACTTAGGTAGTTATATTTTTCTCACATGTTGTCACACAACAACAGTTCAGTATTTTAATACTTAAAAGTGTCATGGTAGGTTGAGAACCGTGAAGCTAGAGACCATTGAGACATCGTTCAATACCCAGAATGTTTTGACTGTCTAGTTATCTCCAATGTCTGCCAATGATATCTGTATTCTGGTCGCTCATCGGTTGCCAAAAAGTCGCAATCCTGTGAAAAACTGGGCCTTACCCTATCATGGCGGAGGTTTCCATCCTCCTCAACATCCGGGACTTGCCCTATCCCGATAGGCAGTTCGCGCTCAGACGGCGTGACGTCATGCTGCTCAGCTCTCAAGAAACTGTCGATGAAGGCGTCAAAGGACTGGCTTCCTTCTGATGCTATGAGAAAAGAAATCAGTGTTGGGCACTCCTCTTTGAATATCTTTTTTTCTGCAAATAGCCTCGTGAGCTTGGTAAATGAATGTACATAACTGTTGCACTTGTACAATCAAAAGCAAACTAGAGTTCCACGAACACATACCTTTGCCAAATAAACTAGGTTTGTTATGTAGAATGATGTCTGTAGACAAATGCGTTACTCATTTCATTTTCTTTATAATTAAATGCTTGGAGTTGGTTTATAAAATTTCGGCATTTATTATGCAAATTAGATCCCAATTTACAATTAATTGATATCAAATTGTATCAAGCATTACTTAAGCTATCAGCATACCAAAAATCATGATGATCCTTTGATCCATTCTTGACTTATTCTCTTTCAAAGTCTTTAAATACACCTCTTACTCTCTTCCCTCTTTCTCAGTTACATATGTGACAACTTTGATGAAAGTACTATAATGGAATGCAGTGGATTTATGAACTGTTCCTAATCAATTATGCAAATTAGCTGTTAACTTGCATAATAAGTATCACATTATATAAGTCTTCATTTAGGCTATCTACATGCCGAAAATCATGACGATCCGTCAACACGTTAATATTTTCTCATTAATTATGCAAATGAGATCATCATTTGCATGACAAATATGTATTGACATTTCTCTCTTTCTCAGCTACATATGTGACAAGTTTTAAAGCCCTATCATGGAATGTAGTGAATTTATAAATATCCTCATTAATTATGCAAATTAGCTATTGATTTGCATAATTGTTATCTCATTATGTAGGTCTTCACTTACGCTACCTACATACAAAAAACATGATGATCCGTCAACATGTTCATATTTTCTCATTAATTATGCAAATGAGGTCATCATTTGCATAATTGATATCTGTCGACATTTCTCTCCTTCCCAGCTACATATGTGACAAGTTTGAAAGTCCTATCATGGAATGTAGTGGATTTATAATTTTTCCTCATTAATTATGCAAATTAGTTGCTGATTTGCATAATTAGCATACCATTATGTAAGTCATCACTCATTCTATCTACATACCAAAAATCATGACGATCCGTCAACACGTTGTAGAGTTATTCTCATCCAAAGTTTGAAAGGAAACCGGCGCCTGCAGTTCCAAAAAAGCCGCTAGGGGGCCCAAACTCACAGCACTTACTCTCTGCCTCAAGGGCTATCTACCACTCAAAAATCATGATCACAGCATGTCCAGAACACGAGATATCAAAAATTGAGGTTCTGCTGCAGTACCTTAGCAAGCCGCTAGGGGGCCCATTATCGAACTTGACCTTCGTTTTCCCGACCCCTACCCACCTACTAAATATTATTGGGATCCATCCAAGACTTCTTGAGTTATGCTGTTAACAGACAGACACACACACAGACTCACAAGCCCAAAACATAACCTTAGCCATTCTGGCAAAGGTAATTACCTTCCAAATGTACTGTGGCCGGCACGTACACTGCGCAAAACCACACAGAAGGAAAGGTCGGACCGAAAAGGCAGCGTGGTTGAAAAAGGACATTCTCGGCCGGAATATGGCCAATGTCCCCTCAATCATTGAACGATTTTTAGTAATCGATCAGGTGCCGTTTTGCTGTTACGAATCAACAGTCATGAATTGGATAGAAACGGGCAGATACCACAATATAGCCCGTAACCAATGGTTTCGTCCATTTTTTCAAAAACAAATTGAAAATGAATCCCACCTTTTCACGGAATATCCTACACATAATGTTTGGCACATTTCTTTCCTTAGTTCAACACAAAAACAGGCAAATACATAATAAAAGAGCCGAATCCCAAGATTCACCCTGATTGCATTTATACTTTTTCATATGAGTTTTGTAGCTATGTTGTTTACCTTATTATGGATTTACTTATGCTAGTTTTATTGCTTGATGAGTAGAATTGTAAGTTTTTCTTGTAGTTCTGTAGTTGACCATTTGCCTGGGTACCATCCGGTATTTCTACCGGGGCTCATTACTAGGGTAGCGAGTGTAAGGAGCCCCGGTAGAAATAGGACCCAGTCTAGTTGACCATCGCTGTTCGTTTTGTTGTTTTAGTAAAGCTTCTATACTATTCTATACCATTCTTTGCTATGGAATTAAAAACTAACGTATCAACTATCAACTATCCAATACTAAGAGATAGCAAATAAAGTATTACCTGTAAAAGTTCTCCAGAGCCATTGTGCCACCCCTACTGACTTGTAGTACACGGCGCACTCCCTCCTGTATCCGAACACGGCTTGACTGATGTAGTGGGTTCCGTACTTCTCCATGACGTGTATGAAGTCAGATCTGGGACTGGCGGCAGTCAGTCTGCCTAGAGCAGCTTTTATATCTGTCAACAAAGTTACATTTAGGCACTGTATCAAAAAATGCGTACTATTATAAATTCATGACCAAATGTTGGGGCACAAAACAAATTCGAAACAAATTTGGCATACTAATCTACTTTGATAGAGATTCTGTCAAACATATAGTTGTCATACTATTTGTACACATAAATGTTATTTATAGTGACGTTGTAGTTAAAGTTCTGTCCCACCTTTTATGCATTTTCGAATTCCGCCGTATCCTTTTCAGTTTGCCTTTCAATCCGTGGTCTACGTTAGCATCAGTTCTCAGTGTTCCCTACGTCTGCGCCGTTTGTGTATCACTTTTGTGAAATGCAACATGAAATTTAAAAAAAAAAGAGTTTTCTCCTCCTGTTTTAACTCACCTGTTGTCAGCGTCTTATGTCTTAAGTAGACTCGATACTGCTCACTGTAGACAGAGAGTTCTTGGCGGAACAGGAAACCCTGGTCCTTCATCCTGCCCTCCTGTCTTAAGTATTCAGGTGTGAACGTCTTGATGTAAGGTTGACCGGACCTCACTGTGGTATGCACAGAGAGAAGGCTTGAGCACAATACAGGAAGCATATTACTGGCCCCACAATCACAGAAATTACGTAACGCTAGTTCACCTTTATCCGTGGAGTGACCTTTATCCGTTGTCTTTATAAACAGCACATTTAGGAGTATTAAGTCAGGCAGTGGTTTCAAATTTGGAATAATTTCAAAATGTTCCGATTTGAAACCGTCGTACATCGACTTTATGTCCCTAAATATGTTTTTTCTTACAAACAACGAATATAGGTTACCCTCGGAAAAAGGTGAACCAGCGTTACATGTAGACCTTGAAAACTTCGGAGCAACCGCCATAACTCTACATTTCCACAAACAGATAGATGCGCGTTTTATGGGGTTAAACGCGGTTCCGTCGTACACACGGCACGGAAGATATTGGAACTAGATGTTCTCAAGTCACCTGTCAAAAACTATGAAAAATGGAAAGAAATTGCCAGTATCAAACCTAACTGTCCACAACAGTGTTCTCTGGAAGTTGCGGGCACACGTATCGCAGTAAATCGCTTTACAGGGACAAAACGTACCATCAAAAATGGCAAACCAACAGGATGATATTCTATATAAATAGGGAGAACCGATTAAAGAACCAAGCATTGTTGAAAGAAACGCAACACTACATGGCCACCGTAATTGGAAAGATGTTTAAATTTGTTGACAGCACTATATTACACAGTCACTAGTTCAAGTGCGTTTAGAAAAAAATCCAGTATACAGGCGAAGGACATGCGCTATCAGTTTCCTTTAAACTGGTGTAGTATGCGGTCACTTCGTGATACTAACCGTTTGGAGAGTTTTCCTGCTGTTGGAGGCCATGTGTCACAGGTCCGGTGTAGTTTTGACAGCCCGTACGCACTGCCTCTGTAACCTCCACTTCGTCTGGTACAAGTAGCGGAGACAGGGAATAGCTGGTGCTGTGTGGGTGGGGTGTTGGTGGTTAACATTGCAGAAAGGTATACATTTCTGATGACATAACTGGCTATTGGCAAATCCGGAGAATTCCGTTTTGGTCAGTGTTTCTTATTTTTAAGACGACTCCGAACGGAACATAACCTGGTCAGCATTCTCTATTTGGCAACCTTGTGACATTTTTCACGACCAATGGAGTCAAGTATAAGCCAGTATAAGCCTGAACTGATAAGCCAGTTTCTGTCTTTTTAACCGGCCTTCTGAGTTATCGCCACCAAGGGAGCGTGGTAAACTTGAAGAAAAATTCCCTGGAGCGCACTAAAGAACTGAGCGGGTAGGCTATACTCCCTTCACCGTAGAGATAGAGGCAAACCCCCGGTGCTTTGGTTACCAGGCTAAACCCACCTGTAAGTTAGCTGGAAAATCGAGGCATTGGTTATGGTCTTGGTTCTCTGGTTATAACCGTGCTGCATCTGTCTGAAGCCCAGCGGGTAGGTCTGGTGTTCGCCGGGCAGGGAACTATCAGGGTCCCCGTGTGTAGGGTTCGGCACACATTGTTTCAGCTCACATTCACCTACAAACAACATATGATGTTATTGAAGTAATTTAACTGTAATATCCAACACAAAAATTAGACTCACCCAAAGTTTCGACTGAACAGCACCAGTCTTTGTCAAGGAATGAACAATCCACTGCTGTCGTGACGTCACGTTATGCAGATAGAACACGTGGTGACTCGATAAGCAGTGGATCATACGTTGCAGGAAGTCTATGGCGCCCAATTTTTGTGTTGAATATTACAGTTAAATTACTTCAATAATGACTTCTACCAACACAGATGAACTTTCAAGTTAACATATGATGTTAACTCGTCAACTCGAAAGATTTTCGGGGAGAGGGTATACATCGAAAACATATCTTCGATACAAAACGAAATGATAATACGATAAGAACTATATAGTATTACGGGATCTCGAGCCTTCGTCAAGTGACATCAATCTCTCCGGCTGACGTCACGTGTATAATCATAAATATAAATGTATTTTATTATGCAAGCCACTTATACATCATATCAGTTGATCATATCTTTTCTACCCGAATAACGCAAGCTTTACACTTACTTGAACAAAGATGCATGTTATAGCATTCCGTCACCAATTTCGTAATAACTCAGTAGTAGGTCTAACAAACTATGATCACATTTTCTTAACTTCCGAATGCTACAAGTACGGAATTCTTGTCAATTATTTTCTGATTGATTGTGCATTTGGCGATGTGCCTCTCTTTCTCAGTTTATTGCATACATCACATGGTTTAATAGTTCTATCATTTAGAAACTTCCTCATGAACTATGCAAATTAGAGTCTGATTTCCATAGATGAAATCTAATTATTCCTGACGAAAGTAATGACGTAAAAATGATATAAACCACGCATTAGAAAACGTTGGGGTGTCTGTGTGGTGCAATAGCTAGAGCGTTCGAATCAGTAGGTCCTGAATTCGATACTCGCCATGCCCCTGCCCCCATGACGGTGGAGTGACGCCCACCGAGCCTCACGGCTTATCTGTCTAAAGGTGCCCAAAACACCTACAGATTTGGTACTGCCAGTGTGACAACATCTGCACACTTGCCACTAAGACCCGTGAATTTTCTTTATATTGGAAAACGTACCCTGGCTTTTACAAACTTGTAGGTTCCTGCAGCATGTAGGGTTACACACACACGTCCCGTGGCCCTCCTCGGTCGTCTCACAGCGGCCTCCTGACGGGATGTTGGCGGGGTTACAGCCGCCCTCTGCTCGCCCCGTGCCGTTACACACCGGAGAGAACAGACACGTGCGACCATCTCCAGCTAACCGGTATCCTTCCCTGCAGCTATATCCGCAGCACAAGAATAGGGTTTAAATCACGTGCTGTATCATGATACCAAGAGCATCACAAGACTCACAAGTATCGTACAAGGAAATGAACTTGTATCTACGACATCTATCGGACAGTGTATCCTCGAACAACATATTGTAACAACAGCAATTCCAATAGCCGATTCTGGTACTCTCAATGGCGGTGGATTTGGCGCACGTACGCATGAAGTGCGTTCGAATCAGCTGCAGTCTACGGATGCCCATGTGATAATAGCAGAACCCTGTGTAATAACCTAGGTTATCGCCAGGTCAGGAGCACCCATATCGAACGTTATACCGGTCCAAGAACGCCATAGATACATGACAACTATACACCGCTTTTTCTTGTGGAAACTACCAAAACGTCAAACTGTCGAGGTTAATTTTGCATTCTCATATTTCGAAGTAAAGGTGTTAATCGTATTTCGTACTGTTGAATTTCGCTATTAACTTGAGAGCAGTGCCTTAAATATATACGCACGTGTGCAATAAAAACATTGCGTACCTGCAAGCCATGCTGACACGTGTGTAGTTACCACGAGATGTGTTGACACGAATGCACGTGTGATCACACCCTCCATCGTAACCATCCGAGCAGTCAACATCCCTGGTATGGTCATAACAGCCGGAGCCATCACTGGTCAGCTTCAGCCAAGATGGACACCGCTAGACAAAAAACGTAGGAAAAAAGGGTTCTTATAGCTAGTTTTGTCAGGGCCGGAATAAACTCTTCTGGACTCGTGGTAGCGTTGTGACAAAGACACAGTTTCACAAACTTAACATGAGGCTTTTAGGCCGAGTTATGCTACGGTTACATTTGCACCGGAGCCCGTAAGAGGGTGTAGTAAAAACAAATCCGAGGGCCCGACCGTGCCCCCAAAATAGCCCGGCCGGGTCAGTTTCTCCTATTGTGACCATAGCATAACAGGAACTTACATGTATTGATATACCATATCTTCATATGACCTACTAATGTAGTGTTTTGTAATCTAGTTTGAACTTTGTTCTACAAACAGGCTGATATATAGAACACTAGTTCGCCTTTATCCGTTGAGTAACCTATATCCGTTGTTTTTAAAACAGGGCATTTGGGGACATCATGTCAATGGACATCGGTTTCAAATTGCAATATTTTCAGGATATTGCAGTTTGAAATTACCACCCATCGGCTTGATGTGCCCAAATACCCTATTTTGAAAAACCACGGATATAGGTTACCCAACGGATAAAGGTGAACTGGTGTTACCTGGCATCCCGTGAACCCTTCGATAAAGTCGATTTTGCAGTCTCCGTTTTCTGTAACACCATCTCCATCATAGAGTGGTCCGAAGGAACCAACAAAGTCATCTTCATCCGTAAAGGAAAGGGCATCTAGAAGGTTTTTCCTGCAAAATGGATTTAATCAAACATGTACGTTACTGTTATTCAGTTGTCTCGTGGCTATAGTTCCAGGATGTATTTGAAGCAATTATGCTGATACGAATAACCTCAATGGAGGAGACTCGGAAAGCAATAGCCCCAACCCGCAAAGACTTATGACAAAATTGATCCCAACCCCAACAAATGTTCACATCACTTAAGTTCAAAACAATGTCCTGTGGAATATTCGCTTCGGACATTTGAACTGCAGTCAGCGCTCAAAAGTACGAGGGATTAAGTGCGGAAATCGACTTTCAGATATGATGCGGTGCGATGGCCAAGTGGGCAGAGTGTTAGCCTTACAGTAATTCCAGGTAATTCCAAAGACATTGAAAATAGTACAGACTGCTTGCTTTGCTTAGCACTCAGCATTTGGTAAGGGTTGGCTCAGCATTTGGTAAGAGTTTACACACAACACTACCAGTAAATTGGTGCAAAGTTGTTTGACTCCGATGGCTTTTGAAGCGGAGATTGGCGCCCCTTCGCACTATCTTCTACACAACCAGATGTTTCATTCATTCGTAAGGGCAGTTCCGACTGGCTCACATGATGAACTGCAGCATAGGTGTCGCTGCCTTCAGGTGCGGTCCCAAACGGGGGTATTAGCGGAAGTGTTAACGTTAGATATAATGTCTCACCGTAAGGAAGGCACGCTGTCCGCTGTGTTGACAACCGGGGGTAGACACCTGTTTGAAGCGTGTACGCTCAGCTGTTCAGGTTTCACCACACGGTGCATACTGTGCCTTGTGTCTCCACTTGTGTATCTTGCGATATGGGATGATGAGAAATATGATGAATGAATGAATACAGTCCTTTTGCTGTACATACATATTTGCCAAACCGAGTTGCAAAGACATAATTTATACGTATTGTAAAACTATCATACGTTCTGCTTCTTCTCGCCTCTTGGTAATGGTGAAATTGTGGTCCATGTTGAACAGTATCTGAAAAGTCCCATTTCTGTAGCATCGGAACCTCTGCTACCACCCAGACGGCCATACACACTAACGGCGCAGACGGACAGACCGTTTCAGTGAGACAATCCAAATTAACAAAATGATTTAGAAAATAGAAACCATAAGAATGTAACTTATGTACTATTCGAATTTAAGAAAAATAATCGAAACTTTACATCGAAAGCGAGAAATACTGGTCCGTCAGATCGGCCTAGCAACAAATGTTATTTCCAGTAAGGCTAACGTCACATTTCCAAACCGGGACCCGGCCGGGCTGTTTGCGGAAACGAAAAATAGAAATGTATACGTCAAAATGTACACAAATAATGCCCACAGCTATTCTCTTTGTGTCTTGTGTAGTGTTCTCGAAAACTGGCCGGCCGGCCCCGGTTTGGAAATGTGACGTAGGCCTTACCAGACGGGCCCTTGCAAAAACCTGCCGAACGTAACCTTTTTTGGTCCACTCCAAGGGACATTGAGTTTTCGAGCTGGCATGTGAATAATGAAAGCGTTGTAGAATCATCCGGAAACATATTCTCCTCATTACTGCTTCAACCATCATCATCATCATCGGCCGGCTCGTGTATTTCAGTTTGGAATAGTCAAACTGTATATGTTGGATCACTTCGTCCGAAATCTCAAAAAAAAAGCCTACCGATATTTCCAGGGCCGTAATCGGTAACACAACATATTTTCTTCACCCGTGACGTCCTTCGGTTTCATCAACGAACATACTGACAAAGAGTTACCGTTATGAGAGTAAATAATATTCAGGTAATTACGTTTCGTAGGCAAACCTGAAGACCCTGCTCACGGATTGCTGACTCGTTCGCAAGTTGTAGGCCTTTCCGATTAAATCGTGGGGCGACAATCTGGCAAAAGCAAAAATGACAAACATTAATTTGTCTCACAACAAAAGGAGACCCAAACTCAGGATACATCAATAACTTATCCCTCCCAGCGTCTCCCTATGGTACTGCAGCAGGACTTCGGGGGGGGGGGGGAGGGGTCCATATATTATATTCTGGACATGTTGATGATTGTCAACCCGAGATGAATTATATTTATAGTTATAGAATTTCATCATCAAGTCCTAATTTGCATAGCAGACCTTGACCGTGCCTTCCCAACGCCTACCCACATAAGAAATCATCATAATCCATTCAGATGTGCTTAAGATGGACACACACAGACACACACGCACGCACACACACACTTACACACACACACACACACACACACACAACACATATACACACACACACAGACGCACACACACGCACGCACACACACACACATGTATACACAAACGCACACACACGCACAAACACACACACACGCACACAAACACACACACAAACACACACACACACACACGCACAAACACACACATGCGCAACACAGGAAGGGAGGAGCTATATGTACATGTATGAATAACAGCTTTCGGGTATCAACGCACCTGTTTTGCCCCGGCCACTCATTGCGAACACATAGGTGTGGGTACTGCTGGTCAGCCAGATAACCGGCCATACATAAACATTTTCCTGAAAACAAAAAGGCCCATGAAGACTTGAATAGCCATACTAAATTCACAAAGTAAGTAGCCATGTGATGGAATCACGTTGTTATTACCTTTGCCAGAATGGCTAAGGTTATGTTTTAGTCTGTGTGTGTGTCTGTGTGTGTGTGTGTTAACAGCATAACTCAAGAAGCCTTGGATGGATCCCGATGATATTTGGTAGGTGGATAGGGGTCGGGAAAATGAAGGTCAAGTTCGATAATGGGCCCCCTAACGGCTTACTAAGGTACTGCAGCAGAACCTCAATTTTTGATATCTCGTGTTCTGGACATGCTGTGGTTATGATTTTTGAGTGGTAGATAGCCCTTGGGGCAGAGAGTAAGTACTATAAGTTTGGACCCCCTAGCGGCTTGTTTGGAACTGCAGTCGCCGATTTCCTTTCAAACTTTGGACGAGAATAACTCGAGAACGTGTTGATGGATCATCACGACTTTTGGTATGTAGATAGCCCAAGTAACAATGTACATTATGAAATACTAATTATGCAAATCAGCAACTCATTTGCATAATTAATGAGGAAAGTTTATAAATCCGCTGCATTTCATGATAGGACTTTCAAACTTGTCACATATATAGATGAGAAAGAGATAAAAATCAATCCATGTTAATTATGCAAATGACGACCTCATTTGCATAATTAATCATGAGAAAATATAAACGTGTTGACAGATCGTCATGATTTTTGGTATGTAGATAGCCAAAGGGAAGACTTACATGATGGAATTCTAATTATGCAAATCGACAGCTAATTTGCATAATTAATGAGGAAAGTTTGTAAATCCACTGCATTCCTTTATAGGACTTTCAAACTTGTCACATTTGTAGCTGAGAAAGAAAGAAATATCTATACATATTAATTATGCAGATGATGATCTCATTTGCATAATTAATGGGAAAATATGAACATGTTGACGGATCGTCATAATTTTTGGTATGTAGATATCCTAAGTAAAAACTTACATAATGAGATACTAATTCTATAAATTAACAATTTGCATAATTAATGCGGAAAGTTGATAAATCCACTGCATTCCGTGATAGGACTTTCAAACTTGACACATATGGAACTGAGAAAGATGGCAGAGACTAAGAGGTGTATGTTTGGGTCCGGTAACGTCTTTTCTTGAACTTCAGGAGCCGGTTTAGTTTCCTACTTTGAAAGAGAATAAGTCAAGAAGGGATGAAAGGATCATCATAATTTTTGGTATGCTGATAGGTTAAGTGATGCTTGATACAATTTTATATCATTATGTAAATAGGGATCTAATTTGTATAAGCAATGGCGAAATGTTATGAACCAACTCCGGGCATATAAAATAAAATGTAATGAGTAACACATTTATGTCTACAGACATCATTCTACATAACAAACCTGGTTTATTTGGCAAAGGTATGTGTTCGTGGAACTCTAGTTAATTATGGATTTCCCTACCAGTATCAGGGTCGCACGCGTGTTCACACATCTCGGAAGGCACGCGTTCCGCACACACATCTCGCGAGAGTTCACGAGTAGACGAGTTCACGTATCGATACACCTGGGCTGGGGTATGTCTCATCCATGGGGTGTACACTACATCACTCTCACGCTGTAAAATGAACCTTGAACCTATAGGGAGAAACGTATACGCATTTCAGACCGATGTACCAAGTAACAAAGGTGAAATACAACATGCCTTACTGAGTCACTTAGGGCAAGATTGACAAAAATCAGAAGTAACTAGAAAGGCCGACATTTGCTTGGGTGCAAATACAGCATATTTCAGCCATACCCATTCCCACGCAACATTGGACTGTTCCAAGTCACCCCTGTGCAAAAGTGCAATATTTAAACTGTAAGTTATCCCCAAAAGAGAACTAATATTGTGAATTGATTCCAGGTCAAAACAGAGCTTGCCCAATATGAACCGGGCCCATATGGAACAATACCACAGGAGCGCCTATGCATAACTGATTGGCTTTTAGAATTGCGGCAGCTCCTATTTTTCCGAGAGTGAAAAAAAAACGCATCTTCCATTCAGAAGATTTTCATCATGAAATTACATGACGCCATTCAACAATTTCCACTTCGATAACTAGGTCTAAGTACCGTCATAATCTCCTTGTGATGTGGGTACATTTATTATTGCATTGAACTTTTTTTAATCAAGTAGGGCATACGTTTTAATAATTGTCAAGCAGGTGCAGGTGTTGTGTAGTAGGAGTGTGTTGTTGTTGTTCTTTTTCAAGCTAAAAACTTCAATCTTCTTGTTTTGTATGAGCCATTACATAAACGGAGACGTCACGAATTTTTACAAGAATTTTACCACCCTGTCGCTTCATTTCTTTCCTGAAAAATCCCAGGACCAACAAGTTAACTTGATTTGATTTTATCTATATATTTCATTTTCCTTCGAATTCTTTGTTAAGTATATGCCCTGCATACCACTGTTAAATTGTTTTACTTTGTATGCAATCAGCCATCGGACGTAATCTTGTCTGAGTGTTGTAATTTCCTGCTCGTAGCGTGCGAGACCTGGAGGATAGGAGTTTCTACCTTGTTCGGGGGTTTCTTTTCGGAGGTCAGTGGTGATACTCTGGTACTAAGAGTGTTTTATTGGGCTCAAACTCTGGCAGTTTAAAGTTACTTACAATTTGAATGTACAAAGTTTACGTCAAAAAAGAACAACAACAACACTAACAGTAGTTCAAGTACCTACATTTGTTTGGGAAAAAATACATGCATTCTCGCCACTGTCAAACTTACGTATCAAAACTAAACGCAAACTGTCCAATTTTCCCGCGTTTTCTGCCAAGTAACAATTTCTCGATTGTCTCAACTAACCCCACAGTCAAATCTGCCAAAAATGATTGATAGTGCCCTGCGGAATGTTGGAAAATTCATCGACACAGACTTGTATTCTGACGTTCAATGCACGCCTACCGTCCGCTACTGCTCAAATGACCCTGTCTGAACTCCAAATCCTCGCAAACTACAATTTCAAACCGGGCACAGGGTAACATATGGCCACTGTAAGGCTGTAATATGCATCTGTTTGTGTATAAACGGGTTTGCAAGGCCCCGCTTATGAATATTAACTAGCATTCGCCTTTCTCGTCGCTGATTGGCTGGCGTCCATAAAGTAATTAACTCTCGCTCTCCCCAGACCGCTGGCACCTGGCACCTGTGGGCTCTGGGGTCACGGGAGTTCACGGGAGAAGGCCGAAAGAAAACTAATTTCCCCTCAGAAAAGTGCAGAAATTAATAATTTGAAATTGGTTCATGCCAAAAATTTTACTTGGATCATTTTACCAACTATCTAATGCCTATCTACACCAAATTTGAGGTCATTCCATTGTAATTCAATGGTACAGGGGGTCAAAATATACCGTTGTGGTCAAAACGTGACCTTTAAACTTCAATAAAATCATTTTAGAGGCAGATATGAAAAAAATGAGAAAAAAGCACCTCGGTATTGACCCACTCTACTCTTGTGCCAAATTTCAGGTCATTCGGTCCCGGAACGACGGAGATGATTCGATTTGAAGATTTGACAGGAGAAAGAAAGAAAGAAACATTACGAATACAATATATTTCACCATACCATATATGGTATGGCTGAAATATAAATAGAAATGTACTACAACAAGCATTAAGCATAGCGACTCTCGAGATCTGTTAAACTTAAATCAATATATTTTCAAAGCATCTACAGATTTTCTTAATGGTATATTGCCAGCCTTTCAAAATACCTCGAGATTTTTCTGAGCATCTTAAGATTTCTTAAATAATCTCAAGATTATAGCCAAACATCTCATTATTGATTCGAAACATCTTTCTTGGGAGTTCGAAAGATTCTTTTCTTGTTCAGCAAAGCCTGGGGACCTCCGGTATGGGGCATTATCATCCGTTGTGTACCAGAGAAGTTTTTCTACAAATTGTAAGGTACGTTAGTTTGAGCTACAAACGGCTACAAGCATTAGTCCGAAGTGAATATCAGCCTGACCACTTTTATTCACAAGCTGTAAAACAACGTGAAATACACATGCTTTTAACGTCATGTGGCGGATCTTTAAAAAAATTGTGACCTGAAGAATAAAGGTGCACTCTCACCGGACGCTTGCGGCATTGCGGGGTTCGAAAGATACTCAACGAATTTTAGAGATAAAGAGCGAATCTTCTTATTTTTGTACTTTGTCGTCTTCTAAGTCATACTTTTACGTATTACGCAATATCTACATTACAAAAATTAACAAAACAGTGACGCAGTGAACGAACCCCACAATGCCTCAGGTGTGCCCCAAGTCCAGTGAGAGTGCACCTTTACGCACCTGGTGCAAGGAAGTTTCTGGGAATGTGCAGTTGCACACTGACAGTGACCGGGCACATCACGCCGAGGGTGTCCATACACACCAGGACACACACGCACACAGCAATGAACAGCATCTTCTTCCCCAGGGGCGGGCCTTTTCTGCCTGTGATGGGGACAAATCTTAGATGTGAGCTGTTTCATATAGACTTTTAGCTAAGGGCACAACCCGCCGTGCGTGCAAATACGCGTGCTGTCTACGTGCCAAAACGTGGGCAATATTTTGGGATCCGTAAGTGGTAAGTACCGTCTCCGTACGAACGCGTAGGGAATCCGACGGATTTTGGAGCACGCAGACACGTCGAAGAATTTAACGTGGAGGCAAAACTTTGTGTACCATCGGGCTGCGGATTCGCCCCCCGTACGTGCCAGTACGGGTGAAGCGCCTGCCCTGTACAGCCTGAACATTTCAGAAAGACGTGGCGGACGTGGCCTCCCCAAAAACACGTTCGGACAAATTGCACGTACGGCGGGTTGTGCCCTTAGCTTTTGGAAACTCGATCAGCACCAAGGACATCAGTGTTGTTGAGGAACACCCTGCTTTTCGCATGCTCAATAACTACGTACTAAGAACAAAACATATGTAGATCTTTCAAAAAGAGTGTTGAAATAGACAGAAACGTTTAACCGGTAATTACAACGTTCATATCAATATGCCATTTACGTCTAAATTTCCGTCCGTAGTCATAGTTTTAGAATAGACTAGTATTGTTGTGGTCAGTGCTTTTTCATTTATGCCATTCAATGTACCACGTACAACTGTCGAGCAATAAAGTTCATTCATTCATTCGTTCGTTCGTTCGTTCGTTCATTCATTCATTCATTCATTCATATCATTCATTCATTCATTCATTCATTTATTCATTCATTCATTCATTCATTCATTCATTCATTCATCTGTTACAAATCTGAATATTATTCGGTTTCCTGTTACTTTTGAGAAAAAAATCGGAGAACATAAACTGAAAGTAATCCAAAATTTGAAGGAACTAATACTAACAACACTAAACCTGTCACCTTTTGATTTCGAGTTCCATCGACTTTTCCCTTCATTGTCCGCCTCGGTCCCACTGTCCTGGTCAGCCTCGGTACAGACGTCCTTGGTCACCGTCTCAGGGCCACGGTCTTCAGTCGCAAACAAAATGGACAAACAAATCAGTTGATCCACCAAAAAAAAGTCACTCAAGCAACTGGATATGGTTTTGGAAACGGTCAGTGTCACTGACGAAGGATAGTGGATTCTATCCGAAACGTCTGACCGTTTCCAAAACCATATCCAGTTGCTTGAGTAACTACTTTTTGGTGTATCTTATTACCTGGATGTCTAACCTACATCGAAAAATCAGTTGATCATCGTCTCCGCGTATTAAAATGACATAGGTTGTTTAAAGTATGAAAGTATGATCTCAATAAGAAGGCTATATGAAGGCTATGTCACCATTTTCTCAATGATTATGTGAATGACATTCTCTCTCTGACATTAATTGTACATTATATACTGTCGCTTCTCAGCAGAAGCTAACATTGTAGAGAACTACTACCCTGATGGTACCCAGGCTAATGTATTCACCTATTTGCAATCAAACTGTTTCCTGCAATCAAAAAGATTCCTTTGAGCCAGCGGAAAGTAAAGAGGATGCACTTTTTCCACAACATGATATCCAGGCATTTATGATTCGTTACTCGAATCACGTGTCTCTAAGTCACGTGACCAGAGTTTGTTTGTTTGTTTTATTTGGATCTCCATTAGTGATACTAAATGTAGTATCACTATTCTTCCTGGAGTAACTGAATCATCACTCCTGAAGAAGGTCGACGGAAGTGCGACTAAAAATTCGAGGTAAGCTAATTTTGGTGTTGTAAGACAGTGGAAAATATTCAATATGTACTACGTCCACACAGATGAGCTTTCATGCTAATATGATATCCTGTTGGTTCAACAGAGCACAGAAACGACAACTCAACTTTACCTGTCATCAGCGATCTTTTGCACGACGTGTTGGACAGAGGTGTGGACGTGAGGAAGGTGACTCTCTGTGTCTTCATGTTTCTTGTGAAGTGCTCAAAGTCCTCGGGTACAGAGTCGTTTTTACTGTCTGCGGGAAGGATAAGGTCATGAGGTTTAACGTCTACTGCGACGTCAACAGCATTGGTTGTCTGTCCATTGACAAGGTCTTCTGCTTCTGTACTTATGTACCCTGAATTATCAGGAACGCCGTCCTTGTTTGGCAGCATTTCTCCAAACGTTAACTCGGTGCCGCCATGGCGACCAATCTCCGAGTTTTGTGCACTCCCGTTTGGAATGCTGACATCGGGTGTCTTTCCCGGCCTTTTCTTCAGAATGGAAGGAGGCAGAGTTGACGTTTCCGATGAGCAGTTGAAGACGACTTTGATTTCATGGCCACTTTTCGCGCGATCACCCTCCCCGTTGTCATCGCTGTCGGACTCCGGCGGGCTACACTCTGTCTCACTGTCAGTGTCGTTCCTCCCCGTCTCCCTCACAGGGACTCCATTGTACAGGTCTGACTTCCTCCTGGACACAGAAAAGACGATCGATCATAATCAAGAAGTTCAGATCTACAGAAACACGAAGACGACTGCCTCCTTCGAAATTAAACTCTCCCTGGTATTGTCTAGGCGACCTATGCACTGACCCTGACCTCTTGCCGTAGATACCATTATGACCACTAGACGCTATTCTATATGGTCTACGATATACAATAGTTTTTATGTACTTAGAAGATATCATTGATCGTTAGTTTGTCCATGTACAACTCCATTTGTATTGTCTTTGTCTCTGTCTCTGTCAACAGGGCTAGCCCATTGTAATAGCTACAGGCTAGTTGGGTAGCCATGGATGTATGTGCTGAACAGCCAAGCCAAAGTGAAAAAAATGAAACATCATGTTTTAAACATGCGATTGAAATGATTTTCGATTTGATTCGGAAATTTGTAAGTTCATTGAGGCAGACATATTTACCCAAGTGGTGTCTTTTTACCTTCCATCATGCAATGTGTGCATATCATTAATATCATTAGCCAGGGAATTGTGCCAGGTAACATCATTGTGCCCAAACTTCACTAAACAGCAGTGTTTTTCTGAAAATACTATTGATTGATGATTTTATTATACTACTTGTGCATCAAAAAAACACAAATGCACCAAAAAAGCACCCATTGGAAAGTAAAGAAAATGATATTTGTCAACAATTATTACAAAAACAATTCATCAATCAACTTGATATTTACCTGAGCAGCCTCCGTCTGTGAGAATCTCTAAGTGAATTGAAGCTGCTGGCTCCGTGTGGACCAGTCTTGTTGATGGTACTGCTAACATCACCTCTCTTCTTGTGCCAAGTACGGCGCTTCTCTTGGAGATAGATGAACGCAAAGATCGAGGAGAGGATGAAAACTGCAACCTAAAACATGACATTTGGCATTCATCATAAAATCATAAATTCATGTAATCATAAAAGATAATCTTCTCATGTCAAATAACGTATGTGACCTTTGACTTCCAGGTCACGTGACGATTCTATATAATCAATAGACTACAACACAACATGTTTGCCCATTTTGGTCTATCTGACCATTCTCGGAGAGGAAAATAATTCTCGTGTTTTTTTTTAATCAGCCGAAAATTAATGAACGCGCTGATGTCATCCACAAAATTTACTTGCTGTGGCCTTATTACAATTTTACTGTAACTCAGCTCAGTTTTCCATGCTCGTGTCCTTACATACCAGTATCACCACCGTGACGACGATTGTATTATTGTTTGTGGCGGCAGCAGACGGCTGCACTACCGTGGCCTCCCCGGTCAGGTTGGTGCCGGGCCCGTCAGAGCCGCCCCGATACACGTGCATCTGCAGGGCCCCGGACTCCCTTCTTTCCATGCGCCAGTGTACATACACAGTTTGTACCGAGTCGCCTTTGATCTCTGTATATGGGCAGAGAAATGCTATATAAAATTCCAAAAACAGTTTCATCGGGTTGGTAGAATATGTGGCTAAGCTTGTATCCCCCCTCAACCCCAGTGATAAACCGGGACGAGGGGGATACAAGCTTAGCCACGTTTGGGATTGTTTTCTCACCGCAAAAGCGCCACCTACATCGGCTACATATAGCGGTGAGAAGCAGAACTCCAGTAAGAAGCTCTGATAAAGGTGTTTAAGAGATATCGAAACGTAAGCAATATAAGTAGCTGCTGGTTGGGTAAAAAGAATTTTCCTATATCCTATGTAAAATTATAGAGCATACAGACTCCATGTACAGAGATTTTCTTATTGAATTCTCTTATTGATTTTACGCTTTAAACGCGTGAGTTCTGAAATAATTTGAGGCTAGGCTAATGACATCCATGTTTTATGATAGGATATGCTTTATTATTAATACGCCACAGAGGCGTCACAAAAAAATGTAACAAATGCTACTCACCAAGGACGGCACTAGGGAAGCCCCCTTGCGGTACGTCATCAAGCACACTAAGGCTGCCAGGGAAATCATTGATGAAATACAGAACTTCAGTTCCGTTGTTGATCGCTAGAGGCACTGTCACCCGTCTGACATCGCAGGCAGGATCGGCACCTTGCTCGACCCCTTCACCATGAGATATGCTCGTCACAGAGAATAAGTAACAGGTCACAAGCACGAGTGTGAGGTGCATGGTAGGCTTGTATTGTTTCGCGGGTCCGATACACTTCTTCTGTTGTGTCTGTACTCTGTAAGTAACACATTACATGTTACGTAAGAGTACTGTCATGATCAATAACCGAAGGAGGCCATGGCCAGAAACTAACATGTTGTGAAGCTGGCATGCTATTTGGTCGAAAGCATTGTGGAATCGCCTCCGTTACAGGAATACCCAACTAGATTTAGATGTGACTAATTCGACCTATTCGACACAAGACTTGTTTATAGATATGGTTGAAGGGTTAACATAGATAAGTTCTCTTTATACAGTGTATGTTAGTACCTAGCCGACGTTTCGGTGACCGTCTGTCACATAACCTTATAACAAGGCGATTCTATTTGGTTGTACTTCGCACTGCAGCTAGGTATCGCTGCTTCAGCGGCGTAAACATTCGGTCCCAAACGTGACTGTGTGTGTATCCCCCCTCCTTAGTTCATGACTGACGTACCAGATTCGACCATGGAGCAGATCGAAGAGAGTGGTGATGTCATTTCCAGACAGACATTCGGGGAGTCGACATCAAACAAACCTAAACAGAAGAAACAATAGGAGAAATCAACTTGAGGAAATGCTGCCCTATCTCATGACAAAAACAAATCACTAGCATCACTAGACAGTGCAAGGTAGCCACAACAGTGAAGCCAAAATTCTTTCTAAGGAGCCCAAAGAGAAAAAACGCGAAGACACGGTGAAACTGATGTAGCCTGCAGGCCTGGGTACCATCCGTATTCTACCGGGGCTCCTTACAAATTTTGAGGGGTAGCGAGTGTAAGGAGCCCCGGTAGAATACGGATGGTACCCAGGCCAAAAATGATGGGCTGTGTATAGAAGTTATACTTAGGGGGAGACAGGGAGAACATTTGGCTACAGTAAAGACGAACAAAGGAAAGAAAAGAAGTGGGTGGCATCGACGTTGGACTTGAGGTAAACAAGAAAACAGAAGAATAAATAAGAAGGAAGAGAACTTAATATACAAATCAGTGGTGACAGCTCACATCATAAGGGTTCAGGTCTATACGAGAGGATGACAGATGCAATCGCTTGTGTTTGAGACACGTATGATCACGTATGACATACCTTACACTATTAGAACAGTCGCAATGTTTGGGCAGATTTAGACAAAGACCAAATAGCTTGTAAACACGTGTAGCCTGTCCAGTCAGAAGGGTTCTGAGTTCCTTCCAGCGTGGCCACAGTGATTCGCAATGTTTGACTACAATGGCTACTATCATTATATTTGAATAGCATGTACTGACGGCTACAGGGTCAAACAGGTAACAACTATACTGACGGCTATAATACCCTACAGGGTCAAACAGGTAACAACTATACTGACGGCTATAATACCCTACAGGGTCAAACAGGTAACAACTGTACTGACGGCTATAATACCCTACAGGGTCAAACAGGTAACAACTATACTGACGGCTATAATACCCTACAGGGTCAAACAGGTAACAACTATACTGACGGCTATAATACCCTACAGGGTCAAACAGGTAACAACTATACTGACGGCTATAATACCCTACAGGGTCAAACAGGTAACAACTACTAGTATACTGACGGCTATAATACCCTACAGGGTCAAACAGGTAACAACTACTAGTATACTGACGGCTATAATACCCTACAGGGTCAAACAGGTAACAACTATACTGACGGCTATAATACCCTACAGTTTCAAACAGGTAACAGCTATACCGCCGGCAATGTTTGTGTCTACCACGGCTCAACAGGTAACAACTATACTGACGGCACATATGCACTTCAACAACCTGGTCTACACATACATAAACACATAGCATTGTTCTCGTTAAGGCATTAAAGGTAGGGTCTGTGATCTAGCCTTCGGGCAAGGTATGAGTGCTAACAATTGTACATACACAACCATGAAGGCCCATATCGTCTTGGATATCAAAATACAGGGCTTCGGAAGGTCACAGGTGGGGAAGGCTAACACTTGAAGGAACAGCATGTCAAAACTTGTCCATCATTACCCCTAAATTATTTCGACCTGTAGACGTGTCAATAGTGGCACAGCAAACATGTCTGTTGTCGGTCCGACTACAACTATTGAAGGGTAGAGTCGAGGCGTGACATGGGCGCGTTATGCTCAACCAAGGAGGTTAAAAAACCTCATTGGCTCAACTGTAGGCTGGATTCGAATTGTTCATTTCAGTTCCATGGTTTTACAAGATAAAAGAAAAATTGGTAAGGCCTAAGAAAAAAAAATGTTGTATTTCCAATTACGGTCTTGGACAAAGTAAGTTAGGTAGGTAGAGATTCTCTCTTTTTTCAGATCTCGGTCAAAGTGATCTAACATATACAGTTTAACAATGCAAAACTGAATTGCACCAATATACCGGTATCTTAAACGCCATGTTTCAATTATATAGGTGTACTACAACGCTTTATGTCAACATAAGGGGGCATATACTTGGTGGGTCTGTTTGTGTTACAACAGAAATGAGTAGAATACGTAAGAAACGACTCTACAACATTTTTATCACACAGATGTTTAACGAAACGTGTACGTTCCTTGCCAGTGGGCGACCCAAAAGGGCTAGTGCGGCAGGTTTTTGCTAGAGTCGGTCGGGTAACCGGAAATACAACGTTTTTCCTAGGCCCATTATTAAACGACCGGTATAAATGTGGGGAGGGGGGAATGGTACATACACACAAAGGTTAGAGAAAGGGCAGACGCTTATGAACACAACTGGTTATGTTCACCTGGCGTGTACAGCTGTACATAGCACACTATGACAGGATACCTTACTATCGACATGACTAACAGGAAGGGTGAACTAATGTTTAGTAGGGCTCCTGCCTGCGATGTATAACAATTTGACAATGCCAAATGCCTCTTGGCAATTTGCTTTCAACCGTAAACCGACAACATGTGTATACATAGATACAAATAAACATAGAACACACCAATACTTACGCCACAGCGCTGCCGGAAACTCAATGGTTCACTGGTCGGTACGCATACATATGTTTTATGTACATGTATGTATAACTATACTACAAACACAAACATTCCGTTCGGTCATACCTCAGTGAACCTTTTCACATCTCCACCAGTAAGCTTGTGCTCCAACGTACAGCTGACGCGGTCCCGATACTGCAGTCCGCCCCTACCCGTACCTGGTCTATGTTTGTGTGAAGAAACCAGCTCTCCTTGGAGCTCACGACTACAATGGCGAAACAGTTTGCCTCGTACCTCTTCACCTAAGTGGAATTCCGAACTCCTGACCAAACTAAGCCGTAATTGTCGACCCTTCATACGCCAGATTTCACCTAGTGACCTCTTGGTGCTCCAATCGGCACAACTTATCTTTGTTATACAACATACTTAACGTTCGAGGGTTGAATATTAACTACGCGTGGAGGCAATATTGCTGGGTTGGAATGGTAGGTTAGATTTATGATCGGCACAGTTCTACTGCGACAATGGGCCACTTGAGTGTATTACTTGACTTACTTGACTTGTGTCGGGTGCCTCGCCTCCGCCGCCACACACAAGTTGGAGTGTACTATTAGAGCATTATAGCTTAAGGGCACAACCCTCCGTACGTGCAAATACGTGCTGTCTACGTGCCAAAACGTGGACAATCTTTTGCATGAGATCCGTAAGTGGTAAGTACCGCCTCCGTACGAACTCGTAGGGAATCCGACGGATTTTGGAGCACGCAGACACGCCGTAGAACTTGACGTGCAGGTAAAACTTTTTGTGCCATCGGGCTGCGGATTCGCCCCCCGTACGTGCCAGTACGAGCAACGCGCGCCTGCCCTGTACAGCCTGAACGTTTTCAAAAGTACGTGGCGGACGTGGCCTCCCAAAAAATGTACGGATAAATTCCACGTACGGCGGGTTGTGCCGTTGGCTTAAAGACGGGTTTGCTAATGGCGCTGCCACCACAAGTCCATTACACACACATATCCCGGCGCATTCCTCCCACCAGGTATCCGTTGGAGATTTTGTGTACAATTAGAGGTTATTTGGTATGGACGTTATTTGAATAGGAAGCAGATCTGTATAATTAGATACGCCAGATTCGATGATTGGATGATAAGGAAATTACATGATACAACACAAAAGTGGTACCTTTGGCCTGAAGCAACATGGGAATTGGCCAGTCTTATTGACTAATTATCCGCACATTTCCAAAGAAAGGTATGGGTAAGAAAAGAGTGTCTTTGCTAAAATCAAAACGATTTCTAGTTAGTTCCGAATAGGGCATCGAAGTTGTGGACAAGGATTAAGATAGGCCCGTTCACACTTGTGTGTATATCTAAGAGTTGCGAATAACCAAATGCGAATTAAATCTTGGTTAGTTGCGTAATCTAAGTAAAAACGGCTTAGATTAGCGAGGAAGATCTTTATTTTTACTTTGACCCACCGTAGTGCAGATTGATTATCTGACCAAAAACCTATTTCAGCCGCAAGGTTTAAAAACCTGATTGTTTTACTTACGCCAAAATAGTATCAATACGCAATGCATGTGTTATCAAGGCCTCAGTAGCAGTGAACGCGAGAGACTGAGAGGGTGGTAGTCAGGTCCTAGGTATGACGCAGTTTTCGGAAATGATCAGTAAAATAATGACAACCAAGACCGACAACGACGCCTCCTTAACTTCTGCTTGCAGAGTAGCCAAAGGGGAAGACAAAAAATTAGACCAAAAAAGAAAAATTCCCAAACATTGCACCCATTTGTAAAGCAAATGATAGAGTACACTGAATTGTACTTCGCAGCAAGGAGCTTAAAAAAGGGGCGTGTTCCCCCTGGCTCACAGGACTTGTTGTCATCACTATCTCTTGCCTGCACTTATTTTATGACCTTTACCATTAGGCTTAGAGTCAAGGTGACTAACTCAAATCCCTGCCAGGCCTAAATGTTGTGCCCCTGGGAGAAACGTGTCTACGTTTTCCCACGTCTCAAGAAAATTAGTACCTACCTTTAGCTTCATAATTTATATCCTCGTTCTCAAATTATTGGCCCCAAAACGTGACTATTAAGTAACCTTTGTATCATTGTCTTACATGAATGGTAACTTTTGTTGAAGAACAAGTTGGCATTGTTGTGATGTGTTAAGGCCAGGATGATTTGATTATATGGGTGACATCCGACCGCTCGTCAATTTTGTTCCGTTAAAAAAAGAAAATTGTACAAGGCAGCTGCAAAACGAGCAAAATTATGCTGTAAGTAGCCAAAAATATCGGAAAATGCATACTAATGTATCAGAATACCAAACTCAATTTCAAAGTCAAAGAAGATGTGAAAGAACAAAAATCTATTGTTCTACCCTCCTGACCACTATCATTTCAAAAGGAAGGTAATTATTTCATCCAAACCTTTTTTTTTATTTGCATGTGCGCATCAGCTTCGGGGTTCAAAAGGGATGTCATCCATATACATGTAAACCAATCTACATGGCCTTTTACAGTGTACTAGAGTCCATTCCAAGTCACCATGAGGGTTTTTAGGTGATATTTGTAATGAGTCTTTTTTATCTTAAATAAAAGAATATCTAAGCCACAATAATTAAATTCTTTTCAAGAAATTGACTAACGAAATACTCATCTATTTGAATTCCTTTGAATATTTTAGAAACATTTTGAATGTAACTGCACAAAAATATCTTTATTTAGAATAATTGTGAAACCTCTATGTGATTATTTCACATTTACAAATATTTACAAATATTTGTAATCTTTGCCAAGTGGTAAAATTAGTTTATTTCCCCCATAAAAGTAAGCCCTATTGTTGCCTCCATATATTTTTCGATTTCACTACAGGGCACTGGTGGATCCTTTGTGGTGGGCCATTATTCAGAAACCATTAGAAGTATCTAATTCTACACCATGAATATTTCCAAAGTTTTACAGGACCAGGGAAATATTCATAAAGTTGAAACAGTGTTAAAAATATTTCTCAAGTATTATGTGTCCTAGACATATAATTAGAAAACTTTAAAATCAATTCTAAACAATGGCAACAAACATCCGCACAGTGACAGTGACTTGGAATGGACTCTACTACAGTAAACAAATCTTACTATTGAAATCCTACTTTTGGAACCAAATACAGTCGATATTAGAAAAAAGTAAATTTGTCAAGATGTTTATTATTTACAAAGGAAAAATTATATTACATGGATGCCAGGTACCATTACATGAATTATAGGTATTCCAGGTACCAGTGATTATTAGTATTTATTGTCCTTGCTATATACATATACATTGTACAGAAGAGTGCCAACAATGTACATTGTGTACATTTGATAAAATGAACTAAAAACACAGCATAAAAATGGATTTAAACAATGACGTTTTTGAAAGTTGAATAAATGAAGTAATCTACATGAGGGCTTTACAACTATCCCTCAACAGAGACTGGGGCGCCAAGTCCACATGTTCTATCTGAATCTTAACAATGGACATCACAGACGCAGTGGATTGTTCATTCGTTGACAAAGACTGTCCGATTTTTGTGTTCAAAAATACAGTTCAATTTTGACCTAGAATGGCTTATACCTACACAGAGAAATTTCAAGTTATAATGTCAGTAAGACTGGACAGATATTGTCAAGTGTGAGATATGGCCTAAAACACACAAAAAGTTCCCACCATCGACAACATTTCAACAAGGCTATACCAAGTAGCAATATTTTGTCCTCATGCATTAAACATCATCTGTTTTCCCATACATGTACCATCAGTTAAAACACATCCACATTTTTACACAGTTCACATTAAACAAGCCGTGTTCAAAGTGCAGAAGCCACCAAAAGTTGAAAGATTTACTGATATCATTCAGCAAAATATTCAGCCAAACCTGGTGCCATGACTCGCAAAAAACGTTCTTTTGAGAAGCAAACAGAGCATTTAATCATCGCTAAGTGTATAGTTGTATTTTCTCACAATGTTTGCCTTCTTGCTTCTCAACAGAATGTCTTTTGCCAGAGTTGTGGTGCCAGGTTGCAAATCAGCTGCTTTTTTTATTACATGACGTTACCGGCTGAAATAAACTTGATTACCTGGCGGCTGGAATCAAAAACTAGAAGTATGATTTTTAATGGTTTTGGGTCATTTCAACTTGATCAGAGGACTGATCGAAAGCTTGTTGCTGTTGGTAAGCGCTTTATTTCGTGTACGGACACAAGGTCTTAAAATTGTAACATAATCAGAAAGGTTGTATATTTTGTAAAATGTCTACGTTTATCAAATAATACTATTATGGCTGAATGTCATGAGAAAATGTTGAATTTTTGTCGGGTTTCTACTGAGGGTAGTCATGATCAATGCTACACAGCTGAAGTAGTGCCTGGGTTGCATTTTCAGGGTTGGCTTGCAGATCTACAATCTGAACTGTTTGAGTTGTGCCGCTACCTTGGATCTCCTGTATATGAGAAGAGTGAGAGACAGAGGAAACCTCCTGGATATGTTCATCTGGTGAAATGTTGGTTACTCTGATGGGAATAGTCTCTCCACTCTGCGACACCAGGGCCTGGATGTGGCTTGCAGCTGATACACCCTGTGGCAGCTGTAACTGCACCTGAACAGGCTGCTCGGTACTGGCTGCACCTGAATCTCCCCTTTTTGAGGTCCGACCTCTCCCCTGCTTCTCTTTACTGTGTAAGGATTGGTGCCTCTGCAGGTTAGCTTTGAGGGCAAATCTGGAATGACAGGTGTCACACTGGAAGGGACGTTCGCCCGTGTGGGTCCTCTGGTGGCGCGTGAAGTGAAACTTGTTATCGAACTGTGCCGAGCACACGGAGCAGGAGAAGCGAGCCTGCCCCATGTGTTTCAGCTTCTGATGCGACACCAGGTGGCTCTTCTGGGTGTAGGAGGCATTACAGACTCCACAGACAAATGGCTTCTCTCCTTTATGGGTGTGCTGTCGCCGGTGCTGAATCAGGGTGGACAGCTTTCCAAACCTGGTTTCGCACGTCTCGCACTTGAACGGTTTCTCCCCCGTGTGTATCCTGCGATGAGTCAGCATGTTGCCCTTCTCGGAAAACCTCTTCTGACAGAGGTCGCAGACAAACGGCTTCTCGCCTGTGTGGCTGCGGCAGTGACGAATCAGCGTCGTCTTCTGAGCAAAAGTCTTGTGACAGTCCTTGCAGGCAAAGGGTTTCTCTCCGGTGTGTGTCCGCTTGTGTTGAATGAGAGCGCTCCGTGACAGGAAGGGTCTATCACACTCATCGCAAAGGAACCTGTCCTCTGTATGCTCTTTTATGTGTTCTCCGAGGCTTTTTTGATCGGTAAACTCAGCACTACACTTTCTACAGGTGAGATTACTGTTGTGTGTCCTCCTGTGGCTCAGGTAAGGACCTTTCTTTGAGAAGATCTCATCACAGATGTCACATGTGAAGAGCCTCTCCACCGCATGTCGCCTCCTGTGTGCCAGGATCTTGGACCTGCGTGTGAACTGGGCCTGGCAGATGTCGCAGGTGTACGGTCCATCCCCCTGGAGAACAAGCTTGCCCAGGTCCACCTCATCATCGTCATCATCAGACAATACGGCAGACTGTTTGGGTCTTCCCTTCGAGCCCTTCGGCCTGCCTCTACCCCGCTTGACTGGCTGTGGCTGGGTGGGGGGGACGGATTCTAGACATAAGAAAGTACAACATGTGAACACTGGGATAGGGATGTTCTGTACTTAAAGCCAATACAGGGCTAGAAATACTTTTTTCTGCATACCTGCACTGGTGCAGGTAACATTGAAAATTACCTGCACCAGACAAATTTTACCTGCACCACTCTAAATTAAGGAAGTATGGATCATACTAAAATTGTTCAGGAAACATTATATTGCTATTTTCCCTCGTATACTTTATAGGTGGTAACAGTCAATGCAGCTAATAACAATCCATATACACCTACATCATAGGACATTTATACATAAAACCCAATACATGGACCAGTGCAGGTTAGGTGCAGGTAGACAGACACCAGAAATACCTGCACAGCTCCAATCTTACCTGCACTAACCTGAATATGCAGGTGGTATTTCAAGCCCTGCAATATATTGAAACAGGCTATTGCACACCTGAAACATACTAATCCAGGGGTGCCTACCTCCTGTTTCTGTGCTTTCTTTTTGTCCATCAGAGTTTGGCTGGTTTGCTGCAGGCTGCTCCTCTGGTCCACTCAGGTAGGTTGAACAGTCAGACAGCACGTTGACAATCTCCAGAAATCCTGCTGCTACCAAGATGTCCTGGGCTGTTTCCTTGGTCAGCACCAACTTGGCTGTATACATGTAGTCCAGAAGGGCATTGAAGCCTTTCTCTGTAACAGGGTCCAGCTGTACCTAGTGGGCGGTAGGAGAAATGATTTGTAATTACAGTATTACCTGATTTACCTCCAAGACAAGTCAAATACCTGGGCCCCCACAAAACATGGACAGGAATTGCAAGACTAAGAAAAACTGAAGTCAGCCAAGGAGGGATTCCCCTTTAGGAATGAAGACACCCTGGCGTGAGAGAGATCAGTTGAATCTTTGTTGAAAATCATCAGAAAATGGCATATTTTGGTGCCATGAGCACAATAACTTCCTACAATGGTATACATACCTCTGTGGCATCATAAGCAGCAAAGACAGATTTGAAGTATCCCGAGTAGGCAGACAGCACACATTTGTGCGCCCTCCACTCCTGTCCGGAGGCCTTCAGGGTGATGTCACACAGGAAGTCATCTCTGCGCTGCTGGTCCAGCTGCTGTAGCAAGCTGTCAGGCAGAGTCAGGTACTTATAGATGTGAGCTGTGCTTGTCGCCATTCTGTAGAGACATGGGAAACAGTCAGGTACTTATAGATGTGAGCTGTGCTTGTGGCCATTCTGTAGAGACATGGGGAAACAGTCAGGTACTTATAGATGTGAGCTGTACTTATAGATGTGAGCTGTGCTTGTGACCATTCTGTAGAGACATGGGGAAACATTCAGGTACTTATAAGTTATAGATCATGTGAGCTGTGCTTGTGGCAAATTCTACGATCCAAGTGATTGTGCTATCTTATATAAAATATCAGCATATCCTTGCTCATAACAGAAAGAAAAGAGGGATGGTTTACTTTATTGTCACATTAGTGTCATTTGACTAACCAAACATTAGTGTCACTTGACTCTAAGTCTAACAAAAAAATGCAGCAAATACAGGTCAGCATTACATTAAAGGGGCATTCCACTCCACACGGGAGTGTTATTTTCCGACAGATATCAATTTTAGGAAGTAATAAATGCATACTACTACACATAATACGATAAAGTACACAGTTGCTCCACCTGCTTCAAAAGCATTCAGTCTTCTACAAGTACCCTCTAATTGAATTAATCCTATGGCTGAATACAATGCAAAACTTTTAGGTAAGGTTATAAAACTAATTTCAGGATCGCTGAGAAATCTCGTTTTGTTATGTGTTTTTTGCTATCTTATGAGCAACTTGCCTTCTCGATGTGCTTGGCGTACCTCATTTATTCCGGAAATTTGCACGATAAACAAAGTGTCTATGCGTATAGGTAATACATGTACATGGGTAGGGTCGGCATGGGTTTAGTGAGTGTCATATTGTTTTACAAAATACACATTGCGCAATTCATCCCGAGGTGAATTCCACAAAATTCGGCTGATTATGTATTCATTGACACATTATCTATTGGAAAATACCACCCCCTTTTGGGGTGGAATGCCCCTTTAACTCAGTGTAACATAACTGATGATGATTCAGAGTTTTTTCAGAATGTTTATTTACAAATTATATACAATATCGCGCACCCCAAAGGCTAATTGCTGTTACAGTCCAATCTTAAGTACTGGAGGACATATTAGTAATACCTAAGCAACTGTAAGGTATTGAGTTTTCTATATTATACTATGGCTATACAAATGTATTTGTGTGGTTCACTAGACGTGCTGCTCTGATTCTGAAGTCAGACCATACTAGTCTAGTAATCATTTAGTGATATGTCCCATGTTCTCGTGATTTTTGGTTTTGATGAATCTGTAAAAGCTCGAATTTGTCGCACCTGTTTGAAATAGTATGTTGCCTTCGTTATCGATGATGCACGTAACTGGTGGTATAAAAGATGCCAAGTCTATGTTCTATGACTCTACTCATGCTTGAAAACGCCCCCCTCCCCACGCTAGCGAACTTCATCATATTTTTCGACGACCAACAACACTTTCTTACCTGTACCGACGTGCAGGACTGGTTTGCACATAAATGTAGAAACTGTAAGATTGAACTTTTGTCCTTGTGGGATATTTCTAGCGCTTTATGCTAAAAAATGTTGGTTGGAAAATATTTGTGATCATGAGTCCGTGTGCGTCGACGCGGATCACAACACACTACTAACAGTTTACCGCACATTATATCCATCCGCGGTGTAAAATTATTGCTTAGACTACCAAGAAAAAATGTATAAAAATCAACAATGAACCATTTATCAAGAAAAAATAGAGAGAATAATAGATTCCAGTAGATTAATCTATTGACATGGAAGATATTTCGATGCCGTGCTTCATCGAGTGAGGGACTTTTAGCTGCACTTTTCTTGACCTCCACAAGGCGGCGCCTGAAAAGTTCCCGACGGCTGGGATTGGTGAATTCCAACATGGCGCCGAAAAACGAAAGTGACGGGATGGATGAACACACGAAAATCTGCAAAGTTCAGGTAAAGTTGAAGCTGTTAGTAAGTACTGGTGATGCCTGTAGCTTCCACGATATATCAGGAAAGCTGACATATTGCTGTGGCCTGTGTACCATGTTGCTAACGTTAGATATAGTTGTAAATTTTGAATTAGTTGCCGCGTTCCTGTAAATTATCTCCATGCAGATCTTCTTCTTCTTCATCTTCATCTTGAGTTAGGGCTCTAATAAGCCAGCGTCCGTTTTTCCGTCAATTGACGGAAATTTGCTGCGTGTGACGGAATTTTTTAAAAACCAATCCGTCAACCTTGATGGACAAAAATTCTTGGTGGAAGCTACAGGCGGTTTGGGGACGCCGTCCACGGCCGTAAAATTATGCCACACACTGTTTGTTTTGCTATTGTTATGATTGTTGACAATGTGTGTCGGCGCCCTTTCGCATACGATAATCTCATTAAAAACCCGTTTTTCAAGGTCTCCGTTTCGTCTTTCTAACTTGATTTTCGCGGTTTTCGCGACAATGGGAATTGGTTGACGGAAAATAAATTCGAGCTGGCTAAAGCCCTGTCTTGAGTGCCCTCAATCCTACGGTACTACTACTACTACTATCCATGGTTAGATTATACTGCTGCTGGGTTCCCTGACGCAGGGGTAGGCAGCAGTCGGCCAGTCTTCACACTCCGCTAGCATAGCCATAAGTATCAAAAGCTGGCAGAAGAGTGAATGAAGCTGGCTTAAGAGTGTGTATCGTACACCTCTTGGCTCGGCTGACTACACTCCTTGGCCAGTTTGGTACTATGTTATGCCATAACAGAGGCGGCGGCAGCAAATTTCGTTTGGGGGGGCGAACCTTTACTGACAGAATTTTGCCGCACATGTAGTGCCGAAGGCACTACCTGTCGCGCCGGAGGCGCGACCATCCTAGGGGGGTCCGGGGGCATGCTCCCCCGGGAAAATTTGAAATCTTGACCCTCTAAAACGCCATTTCCTGCGTTTTGACGGGCACATTTTGCTGCTAGACTAAGCTAACTTTGATGACAATTCTGTTAGAAAGACACATGGTTTTAGCGAGGGCGATGCCCCAAAAATATATTCACGATTTCGAGTGCGGAAGGTGCAAGCTGTAGCAAGGTTGGTCTGGGGAAATTTTAAAATCTGCACCCTCTGAAACCCCATTTTCTGTATTTTGAGGGACAAATTTTGCTGAGGGACTATGCTAAATCTAATGCCAAGGTAAGTACGATATTAAAATTTCTATTAGTTTAAAAGTTTTTTGAGAGCAACGCTCCCGCAACATATTGTCCTGCGCCGACATGGCCGAAGACGCGGGCCGTCACAAGGGACTCTGGCGAAATTTTGAAATCGGGACTCTCTGAAACGTCATTTCTTGCGTTTTCAGGCGTAAATTTTGCCGTTAGACTAACTTGATTTAAAGAAATTTCCATCATCAAAAAAATACACAAGGTTTCAGGTTGATTTTCTGGGGGGGCGACGCCCCCCCCAACGTACCCCCCGGTGCCGCCGCCACTGCATAATTTGTAGGATCTGCTTGGAGTTGGCTGATACTAGAAATTATTGCTGTTATTTTAATACAATCTTTTGTTCGAGGACACAACATTTTCTCAACTTCTGGTGCATTTCGCATCGAACTTAGCCGGGGCGACTAGAAACGAAAAACGTATTTACTTGTAAATTATATAGACGAAATGTTCCGAAGCCTTCTCGGCCATGTTCGGTGGCGGTTCAGCCATAAATCGGGAAGCTCGGAATCGCTACCAAAAGGTACCCGAACATGGCCGAGAAGGCTTCGGAACGTTTCGGGGAGCGCTGCCGAACAGGCAAAATGGCGGCCCGGTTTTAAAAACAATGGGGACTGTTTGTAACAGGTCGCGTTGTGGAGTACTTAGGGGTTTTTGAAGCAGACAAACACCACGGCGCGGTGTGCAAGACTCCAGGGAAGCCAGGGACGTGCAGAAAACCGGAGGAAAAGGTATCTCCACGGAACGGATACGCATATACAGTTTACCCCTATATGCTCCGCCCCTACTAGAAAGAAAAACTTACGTCTATATAATTTACAAGTAAATACGTTTTTCGTTTCTAGTCGCCCCGACTACATCGAACTATGTGTTTTCTCATCACCCTCGGTCCCAACCCTCCTTTGGCCGTCGGGCGATCCTTATCGTGGTCGGGCTGGTACCTCGGGTGATACAGAATACACTGTGTTCAAGTGTGTTGTATTCTAGATTCTATTGACTGTACCTCGTACAAGTAGTATATGTTGCTCCAGTAGTGTCCATTACGCACAGTTCTTTCTGTATAGTAGAAAGAACTGTACTCCCACTACCCCCTGTAGAGACTCTTTATTGCTGCTGTTATTGCTGCTTCTGATATGCAGTTCTTTCAGGCTTGTGTCCGGGGCACCTTGGTGAGAAGACAGCTGAAGCAGCTCAGACAGAACTATGAAGTCCTGGTGCAGGAACTGGGAGACCCAGCCTTCCCTGTTCATGTTACCTGGACATCCACACTGCCATGTGTGTCTACTGTTCTACCCAAGGTAAGACACTTCCATGTGTGTCTACTGTTCTACCCAAGGTAAGACACTTCCATGTGTGTCTCCTGTTCTACCCAAGGTAAGACACTTCCATGTGTGTCTACTGTTCTACCCAAGGTAAGACACTTCCATGTGTGTCTCCTGTTCTACCTAAGGTAAGACACTGCCATGTGTGTCTCCTGTTCTACCTAAGGTAAGACACTTCCATGTGTGTCTCCTGTTCTACCCAAGGTAAGACACTTCCATGTGTGTCTACTGTTCTACCCAAGGTAAGACACTTCCATGTGTGTCTACTGTTCTACCCAAGGTAAGACACTTCCATGTGTGTCTACTGTTCTACCCAAGGTAAGACACTTCCATGTGTGTCTACTGTTCTACCCAAGGTAAGACACTTCCATGTGTGTCTACTGTTCTACCCAAGGTAAGACACTTCCATGTTTGTCTACTGTTCTACCCAAGGTAAGACACTTCCATGTGTGTCTACTGTTCTACCCAAGGTAAGACACTTCCATGTTTGTCTACTGTTCTACCCAAGGTAAGACACTCACTGCCATGTGTGTCTACTGTTCTACCCAAGGTAAGACACTTCCATGTTTGTCTACTGTTCTACCCAAGGTAAGACACTCACTGCCATGTGTGTCTACTGTTCTACCCAAGGTAAGACACTTCCATGTGTGTCTACTGTCCTACCCAAGGTAAGACACTCACTGCCATGTGTGTCTACTGTTCTACCCAAGGTAAGACACAGCAATCTTGGGAATTCGCACAATCTTTTCTCACACAAATTTTGGTCATGTAACCATCTCATAGTGGAAGACCAAAACTTGTTGTATGTTTCTTGGCTAACTTTTTAACCACAGCCTGCTGTTTTCTGAAGAAAAAAAAAATGTTAAATTAAAAAAAAAAGTTAGCTTATTGAATTCCAACACGTCAGATCGATACAAAGTCAACTAAAACATTTTGCCAAAGAAATCTTTTTACATTTTAGTAACTTTTTTTTCTTACATTTATCAGGGCAAATCAAGAATGCAAGTGAAGCAATCTGAAAACAAAAACATCAAGAAAGGTTCTGACCAGGGTGCTGCTTGGTCATCAAAGAGAGATGCCAGCACAGAAACAGTTTTCCCTGTGAACACAGGACAAGACTGTGTTGGGGAAACTAAAACTGTGGGAATGGAGAGCACAGAACTCTTCCACTCAATGCTTCAAGCAGGGGAGATGACATCCACTAAAACTGATCCTGGAACAGCAGATAAACTTGAAACTTGCAGCACCAACCAAGAACTGAGCCAACATGGTATCCCTGAGGGAAACAAGCAACTATTGCCACCACAAACTGAGAATCAAGAGAACCAAACAAGGGCAATCTCCTCAAAAACAGACACTGGAGCAGATGCTTGGAGAGAGACTCCTGCTCCTAGACCTGAGGGAGTACAAGACAAGGAGAATCTCGGAGGCCATTTGGATTCGGAGGGAACACATGGATGGACAAGTGAGCAGTGTACCCCTAGACAGACTATACATGATGATACCCATATCACCCAAAATGGGAATTCCTGGTCCCAAACTGCAGCACATTGGGACTCGATAGATCATGGTCACACTTCTGACAACAGTTCCCAGGCTGGTCCTACAGAGCCACCAGTAGGACTGGCATCACTAGCAGAGGATACATCTGTATGGGTACTTGAAGACTCTTTTACAGGTATATAGTACACACCCCTTACATCATGTACATGTTATTGTTAATGTATTGATATTGATAATGAGTGCAATTAAGCCAAGTTGCTTTGATTACATTTACTGTGTATGGATGACGTCCGCACAAATATCAATTCTTGTCTGTTTAAAAAAAATGTTTTCAACCATACTGTACATCAAAGCTGGCGTAAAATTAACAAATATATACCATAAAACATGCTAATGCTGTACAATACTATGTTTATTCCAGTCAAGACTCCATGAAGTTGTGAAACTGAAAGAACAAAAATTTTGAACCCATTGTTTTGCTGTATGTAACCCTCTTGTATCTGAACACTTTTTATGATGTGTGCGATTTGTTTTACAAACTTCTTTTTCTTTATTCGCACAGTCTCGCATCAGTTATGGGGCTCCCAGAGAATGTCATCTATATAGTTTCAATAGTTAATATCCATATATTAATCGAATCATCATGGCCTAATGACAAATTCCTACAAAAAAAACAGATACTTGAAATACTTCTCTGTTTCTAACATGTAGGTGCACCAGGGGTGCCTGTATACCCAAAGGACCCTGCAGAACTGGGGAAGATGAGACGTCACATCAGTATGGAACTGCTCTGGGTTCAACAGGCCATCATCAGTAGGAAAAATGTGAGACAACGTTGTGCTTGATATTGTAATTGATATATGCAGAAACTTTCACGGATGTTTAATGTTCACGGTTTTCGCGGTGGTCGCTTCACTGCAAACTTAAAACCACCACGAACATTTTTCCATGGCAGTAAGAGACTACAATGCATAGTGCTACCGCGAACTTAAAACTACTGCGAAAAGTCCTTTTACCTGCTACTGCAAAATTAAATTCTCGCGAACTTAAAATGCATTTACACTTTTTTCATTCATGTACATCTACTGAACCAAACCAACTTGTCACTGACTTGAACAGTGGTAATCTCTATTACATTTTGTACATTTTTATTTGTAGTAAGAAAAAACTTTTATTTTTCAGATAAGAAAAAGCACTGATAGCATGTAACAATGTTTTGATTACAAGACATGTTAGGACTTCTTCTCGCTAAATGTGTAATCTCCAAGCAGATCCTACAATGGCTTAAGATAGTACCAAACTGGCCAAGGAGTGTAGTCAGCCAAGAGGTGTCCATTTCTCCTGTGACGAAACACACTCCTATAATGATAAGCTGGCTTCACTCCTCTGTCAGCTTTTGATACTATCTTATCCTACCATATAGGATCTGCTTGGAGGTTACTAAATGTGTACTCTGTGGAGATGTCATGTACTTACATTGTATAGTGGTGAAAAGAAGCTTGATTTTGTTACATATCTTGCTTTATGGGTGTCTGACAAGCTTCTAGGGCTCGTCAGTCGGGAGGTGGGGACTTTGTAAGCTTGATTTAGTCAGGCTAGTGGACTAATGTCTCCCCCAGGAAAATGAGGATTAAGGTATTTTCAGCAGGTCTAAGCATCTGTAATTTCTCACATGACCATGTACATACAGGTTTGCAATTTTTTTAAGAACTTGTCCAGTTTTTCAGGGTTGCATACTGTAAATGCAGAAACTTTCGCGGTGGTTTAATGTTTGCGCTTTACCACAAACTTAAATTATAGTCGGTTGTATTTGACAGTAATGGTTATATAATATAAATGTTATGGGAAAGTAGTGGTGTATTTATTTAATGACACAGAGGATGTCCATCTGATTAGTAATTATCAAAATGTAGCGTACGTTGAATATGGCTAAAATTCACAATTTTCGTCAAATGCAAAAAAATGGCCTACTTTCAGGGACAACCACGTGATTGAACGTCATGACGCGAAACTCTACAAGCATTTATTTGATAGACAATACATAGATGTACATTTGATCAGAAGTTGAATAAGAATCCTTGTTTACTTCGTCACGTAGCGTACGTTGAACATGGCTAAAATTCACAATTTTCGTCAAATGCAAAAAATGGCCTACTTTCAGGGACAACCACGTGACTGAACGTCATGATCCGAAACTCTACAAGCATTTATTTGATAGGCAATACACATCCACATTTGATAAGAAGTTGATTTATAAATATATTTTACTTCGTCATGTAGCGTACTTTGAACATGGCTAAAGTTCACAATTTTCGCCAAACACAAAAAGTGGCCTACTTTAGGGGACAGTCACGTGACAACTAAACAAGAAGCCAAACTTTGCAACAATGTATTTGATAGATATTCTAATGATCTACATATGGTACAAATTCCAAGCCAAACAAAGTACCAGAGCGGCACTTATAGCGTTACAAAGTTGGGCCAAAAATCAAATTTTTTTGAAGCTTGAAACACTGCACTGTTTTTAGGCTGCCCAAGAACTAAAATGTACGACTTTGGAAATTTCACAACAATTTTTAAAAAGCCAAAATGTTGGTCTATTCAGATCTTGTTTTTTTTTGATGATAGGTTTAAAGGTGTTGCCAAGACAGTGCCGTAAAATATGCTGATTTTTGTGTTTTTGAGATGCGAAAATTGGGGAAAATGGCCAGAAAACTTTGTTTGCCCGTTACCATGGCAACAAGGAGTTTTGATCTAAAAGAAAGCTATTTTGAGGGGTTGTGGACCAAGTACTATCACTGTGCAAAATATGAGCCAAATCTATTTTTTGACCTTTGCCACCATTGTTTGATCCTTACAGACATTTGCTCTTAAACAGCTGTCACCTCACCATCTGCTTGGAGCTAAGCCCATTAACAAACACATAAAGCACGATGCCTGTACCAATATATCTCAAATATAGGGGTGATTTCTGATATTATTACATCGATTATAACGACAGATACGGCTCCCAAAATCTCATCGATTCGAGCTTTCATCACACCCCACTAACACAACAAGTATGAAACCAATCCATCCAGCCGTTCTTGAGTAATCATCTACACAGACAGAGACACATAACAGAAAATATAACCTCCATTCCATGACATTTCATGGAGGTAATTAGTTAAAACCACCACAAACATTTTTCCATAGCAGTAAGAGACTACAATACATGGTGCTACCGCGAACTTAAAACCACCACGAAAAGTCCTTTTTCCCGCTACCGCGAAATTAAATCCCCGCAAACTTAAATGCATTTACAGTACTTCAACATATGACTCAGTAGAGGTGTGCCTGTAGATGCAATGACACCCAGTGTACAATTTTGTGATGTTGTCTTTCTTCAACTCACAGTACCTGAGGATGAAACACAACTTGGAGCAGTGACAGGTGATGATATTTCTGAACCAGTGCTCTGTCTACATCTGAGTGAGTGAAGCTAACAACTAAGAATACCTGTTATAGAGTGTCCATCAAATTAGCCTTTCAACCAACAAAACATTATGTTGAATTAGTGCATTTCTACATTTTCACCTTTGCCAGAGCAGAAGGTAATGTTTTGGGTAATGTTCACGTGTGTCTGTGATGATGGTAACTGAAAAACACCCGAATGGATTGTTTTGATTACTCTCCAAGCAGAGGTTACGTGACTCAGTAAGCAGGGGATCATAGGTTGCAGGAATTCTATGGCAACCTATGATCCACTGCTTATCGAGTCACATGTTCTATCTGCATAACGTGACGTCACGACAGCAGTGGATTGTTTATTCCTTGACAAAGACAGGTGCTGTTCAGTCAAAAATTTGGGTGAGTCCAATTTTTCTGTTGGATATTACAGTTTAACTAGTTCAATAATAGATTCTATAATATTTATATTGAATTTCATGAAATTGGTCCTGTTTCTAGTTGATTCGCATTTCTCAAAGACTAGCAAATGAAATTGTCTCCATTTAATATGATTCAAATGTACAGCTGGTTCATACCTTATAAATAAGTAAAACTAGTTTTTGTGTTGTTTAAGTAAAATATGTAATATATAGAGAGAAAACAGACACAAGCTCACATGTAAGAACTGTATTTTTGTGAAGCAAACTGTACATTATCATTCATTTACTTGTACATTGTATGTAGGCCAACAGTATTTACAAACTTGGTGTCTATGTCATTATGTGCACAAGAGGGGAAGTGAGTTTGGACATTGTACATTTTATACTTTCTAACATATCCTCTTGTGAATTACCATCCTGTTGATTTAAACTGTAGACTCTGGCTTGAACATTACACAGTCCAGGAAAACAACAAAACAGAACATTAAACAAGTTTCCGGAATAATGAAGTCAACACCCATTTTACGTAGCAGTAAGTAAGATAAATGTCAATTGTGACAGCTTTCCTTCTGTTGATAACACTAGAATTTGGAGGAACACAGAAAAAGTAGGTTTTCTTGACCATTCCTGTAAGGTGCACGTACTGTTTTTGTACCAGCTTCTGTGTACCTCTGCAATCTGTTACAACTCATGTACACATGTACTTAGTCGAGGAACTGTACATGTGTTAACTGCCACAATAAAGGTAGTTAAATACATTCAATGGAGTGTGTTTTTGGTTATGATTTAACTTACTTATGCAGGTCTACATCATTTGGCAAAGATATGACCCTGGAACAGTACTGCTGTTTCACCTACATGTACGATGTAGCTACTATCATTTCTGTGGTTTGAAGTTGAAACTGACACTCATTGTAAGGTGATCTCAGTATTTCTTCACAGTAAAGACAGAAAATGTTGGCATTTTCTCATCTATTATTTTAAAACAAGCAAAGAAAAAATTAAAAATATGAACATACTCATGAACATATGTATATTATTTACACGGGATGTAGAGTTGCCTGACAAACTTACAGAATAATGTAATTTGACTTGTTGACATTTTCGTTGAAATGCAGCAAAATGCAAGCAATGGTATAACTTTCTAGGAGAGATTTAATTGAAAATCACCTGGTTTTGTCTGCAAGAAGAGTGTATCTCAATTTAGGCTAGTTAATTATAGATTGAAAGTAAGACTGTAAATACAACTCACTGCAAGTATCCTTTCATGCATTAGCAGAAAGTCCTGCTATTCTTGGTGTACATAAACACTGCATTACGTTTATCAACAACAATAACTGCAAGGGCCCAGTCACACGACCAGTGCGGTCACCATATGATTGCAAACTGACAGCAATCTTTTGATAACCATTCATGTGTAGTACCAAATTCAGTATTTTTGTTACAGTACTGTCTCATCTGCATTCGGTTCTGACAAAACCTGCTTTAAAACAGCATCAAAATTGTCTGACAACGTTAACCTAGAAGTATAACGAATGTGACTGCACTAGAATTCAGTATTTCAAATCCAACTGAGATATTTACACATAATCAAATTGAAGGACTTTTAGAACATTAGCTGAGCTGGATTCCTGTGTGCTAACTTTTTGAAGTCAGGTCAGGCTTTCCAGATTTCAGCAGCTGGTCAGCAAAAAACATGGCCTGAAATGACAGAGAGAGTGGAAATGTTATAGACTCCAAGGGACATTTGTACATGCATAGTATAGACATTATGACTGGTTTTATGTTGTTACAGAATACTAAAGAAATATTTCAAAAACACTTCCTGACTACAAGAATCTTTAGCGGATTCAATGAACAAAGACGTCTCGATCTGTAGAGGGACTTTTACTTGAGAAGCTAACATTGCATGATTATCGTAAAGTATATACTGTTGCAAGTTTTCATAATGTTTGATTTTCTGCTTCAGAATCTCAAAAGTTCAGTACATGGCAGCCATATTTACTATGATGTCACAGGCGGAAATCAACTTGAATCAAGAAATGGAAGTTTGATGATCAATAAAATACAGGTAGTATAAATGGCTGAATGTAACATTACTTTAAACTTTAAACATACATGACCAATAAAATGTATGTAGGAACAGAAGACAGGTGAGATTATCTGTGCTGTGTTACTACAAGTCTGAGAGGTCTTGACAATGTGAGAAGGATATCTTTATGATTTGTTAAATCCTTGAACCAACAAGCCGGAAGTCTCTCTTTTTTAAAAAATAATAATTCTCATCTCACCTTTGGTGAACTGAAAGTCTGCACACCCACAGACTTTGGTCGGGATGACCTGATGGGTGCCAGGCGAGTGGTTTTGGACAGCCCTCCCACCTTCTGCCCTACTGACGAGATGGTGTCCTTCTGTCTGGGCACCAGGCCCAGGTCTCCTAGTCTGTAGTGAGCTACCGAGTCTGCTACACCCGACACAGGCCCCAGAGTGATGGAGCTACACACATGGAGGGAAATAATGGCAGAGTTCAGTATGTTGTTAATCAGTCCTAACATAAGGTCTTTGTCCACAATTTCTTTCACAATTAAGTATTAGCCAACACCCTCAGGCTAAGATTTTAAAAAGGTTGTTATTTAAACAACGACAACACGCTGTAAATCTGATTCATTTGTTATCATCTGAAGCTCCTTGGAAAGTCAATTTTCCATGGAACAGCTGATATGCCAAAAGCTGAGTACTTCCTTTCTGCCATATAAAGCTGAAAAGATTCCCTCTGTTTTAACTCTTGGCTTGCATTCACCAACATTAGAGGCTGAGTGCAATAGAACTTATACATGTACCATCAGCTTTAACATGCACTAATCTAACTAGTGCATACCAAGAAGGAAGGAAGTATTTTACTTGTCACTCATGCAGCCATTTGAACCAAAGTCATCCACATGCCTTCTTACTGATGGGAAGTATTTCAGAAATCATCATCCCCCACACATTCATGTTGCCAATCTTACACTTGTTAGAAGACAAACTTTACACCATGTACAAATCGTATACTGTAAATGCAGAAACTTTCGCGGTGGTTTAATGTTTGCGTTTTTTTCCGGTGGCTGCTTTACCGTGAACTTAAAACCACCGTGAACATTTTTCCATGGCAGTAAGAGATGGTTTTGTCGCGAACTTGAAAGCAAAGCGAGAAGTCGTTTTTCTCGCTACCGCAAAATTAAATCTCCGCGAACTTAAATACATTTACAGTACTAGAACTGGTGACTGAAGCACTTTGAGTTAGACTCACCCTTTAGTCAGACCCATGCCCATGGCGGGAAGGAAGCCGGTACTTTTAGTCTTCCACGCCTCAGACGTGTTTTTCCCGAAGGGCCCCCGTGGCGGCCCCAGGCCCAGTGTGGCTGCACTGTTCAGGAGGATCAGAAGTTGCTCCAACATTCCGTCCCGTTTTTCCCGCAGGGCAGATAGTTCCTCCCACTCTGGGTCATCTGGACTTGGACCCTGAAGAGATCGATGTTAACTAATTTAGTCATTATCATTACAACAAACTATAGTCCCTGCCTATTTCAAAAGTAGCCAGTGGAGACAGGTTTTCCATGAGAAATAGCCAGAAATTGTTGTGAAATCCATCCTCCTATACGCAGGAACATCCAACGTCGAAACCACCTGTCTGGATGTACCCTGCTTTCTCAACTGTCACCGTTAGTTCCAGACCGCCCTGCTTATAAATATTATGAGCTTACCCTTATGTATGCAAGACCCCTTTTGAAAACTGAAAGGCCTATTCTCTGATTGGCTGATAGCTGGTTTGGGGGGGGGGACGTTCACAGCAACTATAAGGCTGACAGTTGAGAAAGAAGGGTACATCCAACAGGCAGTTTCGCCGTTGGATGTCCCTGCGTAGGAGGGTGGTAAAATCGGGCTAGGGAGATTTGTTTAATGTATAGCAGACTGTGTTCGGAGATCAGTAAAAATGGGGTGCGTACCTTATTTGAGTCTCCCACTTTACGTTTCAATCCCCCAGATTTGTAAGTGACTTTATTTGGAGTTTGTACTTTTAGTTGAGGAAATATAATGGTACATGAGACTTACACTTAATGTACTATGTAAGCTGTGTGCTGCATCCCGAATGAGCTGCTCCAGTTTCCCCCTGGCCTTCCTCTCGTCTTTCAGCTTCTCCTGGAGCAGGGACACCTCGTCACCCTGAATAACAAACACAACACTGCTTAGAGCAGGGTAGTCAGGGTTTCCGTCTGGGCCTGACTGATGATAGGAAGTACATGACATACATTATGTATTTATGTCATACCCATAATCAAATATTGGATACTACTGGATACTACAACTTGGCCGCAATAACGTTCGTTACAGGTTCTAGACTGGGTCATAATTTTCTGTATCATACAGACTCCTTAGTTGTATCACACAGGCTTCCATCAATTAAATAGAATGCACTACACTGCAAGCAAACAGAGTTCTTTTGTTGGTCTAATTTTTCTCGAATGGATGTTCTTAAAGAATAAAGCTTTTGGCACAGGTTGAAACTATGTGTCAATTTTATCCTTTTTGTGAGTAAAAATGTAGTTTGGCAAAACCGGGAACACACCATTTTTCCCTAGGCCAGTGCTGAATGTAATATAACACTCCATCCCTCGCCATGACTTACCTTCTGCTCTAGCTCTGCACTGATTTTTTGCAGCTCTTGTGACATGGCCTCGTTCTGACTGCGTACCAGGCTGATCTCTGCATCGATGTCCTGAACCTCCTGTTCCCTCACTTCCATCTCCGCCAGCACTGCCTCCGTCTGCTTGGCCTTCTCTGTCAGCATGCGAATGATCTAAGAGTACAGCAATGGCGCCTCAGTGAGGTCATGTTTATATCTCTCTTCTATACGTTCAAGAGAACGAAAATTTAGTGTCCTCTTCTCTCTTGACAAAACAATCAAGTTCCTTGATACATTATGATGTTTTAACCAAGGAACATCCCTCTATGACTTGGAAACATTGTTCTACCACAAACTCAGGCTTACATTTCTTGACTCCTAACCCAAAAAGAATGGATGCTGAAGCAACTATAAGGCTGGGTTATGATTATTATTCTCCCACTTAAAAAAAGCGTTTTGGGAAATGTTGGGAGGAAACATCTGCATTTGCTTACAAAATCAAAGTTGGCATCTAGTATTTATAACCGTCA
>NC_049986.1:4412459-4413449 GCF_000003815.2 Branchiostoma floridae
TGTGTCTAAAGGACTACACTACTAATATCAAATAGGCTCTTCAACCACCTGTCTTCATTTCTGGCCGGTGTCGTTATCTTGGTTCGGGACCCAAGATAACGACACAAGGCAGATTATGTAATGGTCTAGGTTCCCGACAACCACTGACCACGACATAAAACAGATATGACACCAGATGGTGAACCAGGAAAGTTCCTGTTTTCTAAAAAACAGAATTTAGAGTAACGCTAAAAACAATGCCGACCATCGACACAGCCACAGAAACCAAACCAGTCACACATTGGGCCTGTATAACACAGAAACGGACTGAAGCCCTGCGTGCAAAAGGAGCCTTGGAGAGACTGAATGACTCCTTGGCTTGGTGATGAACTGGATGTTGCCACGAAGCACCGTCAGTGATGGTAGCACCTGAAGCCTCCATTCCCAGCTCCTTCGCCCTTAGCAAGTTCAGGCATTTCTGCCAAATCGGTAGAACAAACATATATGCATCAGCAACCTCACACAAACTGTTCAACCAGTCATAATTTTGATTATAGAAATAAAACTCTCCAAAGCACTGTTCGGGTCCAGACATTGAAACTGTAAGCTTAAATTTACCAGCACAAAGGAAAAAGACTGCTGTCCTACAATTAAGAAAAGCTACTTTCACAAAACACAGTACAACACAATTAGAACGTTTCGGGTAGTCCTACAATTGTTACTACTGTCGGTTTATACAGACTGACAATACTGCGCAAACAAGATACAATGCTACAAACATGCCTAGTTATAGGCCGATTCGGCCTAATTTTACACAACACACTGTGCCATACCTTGTCATATGTCCGTGAAAGACTGATGTCCATCAGGTCTTGTAGAGATGATTGACATACGGACTGTCCTCTAAACATCCAGTTATGAAATGTCTTCTGCAGAAGCTGATGAAGACGACTTTCAACGAATCCAACTATGGGAAGTGGCACCAAGACGGCTTCCGCCAGGACCACTGTC
>NC_049986.1:4413549-4414340 GCF_000003815.2 Branchiostoma floridae
AGAAACAGACATGCATGAACTGCCTCACTACCGCTGCAACAAACACAAATGGTTCAACGCCGGCTGTCCATTGGCGAGTATACGAACTGGACACACAATGCAGTACAATACCTTGTCTATGTCTCGGAAAGACTCGTGCCTTGGTGATGCACCGGACGTTGTCACGAATCACTTTCAGTAACGGTGACGCTTTACACGTCCATTATCCAACTCCGTTCCTTGCTTTCCACGTTCAGTCATTTCTAACAAATCGGTAGAAGAAACAGACATATGCATCAGCTGCCGTACCACCGCTGCCACAAACACAAAAGGATTAAGGCCTGTCCAATGGCAAGTACCTAGAAACTGGACACCCCAAACCTCTATACAGACTATCTGATATTCAGATGAAGAATGCGTATGCCAAACTTTTCCATGATCCACCTGACAAACATTCCAACCATAATACAAATGTATTCATATGCGTCATTCAAGCATTAATTTAAGTACTGAGCATTAATTGTTCGGGTACAAACATTGAAAATGAAACTATAAACTTAAACTTGCCAACACAAATGAATTGTTATTCATTGGCAAAGAACGTTGTCCTAGCTATAATCAAAAACTGCTTTCACACAATACGATACGATACCTTGTCATATGTGTGGGAATCGTTCGCGTTCGGCACCTTCCTTCGCCAACCCTAGCCACCCTTTCCGCGTCCAGACATTTCTTCTTACGGTACGATGATCCTCAGTATAAAAGACGAGACAAAGATTGTTGACCGGCACTAAGAAATATGGTAAAGACTA
>NC_049986.1:4417871-4439110 GCF_000003815.2 Branchiostoma floridae
TAGTGATCTAGTATTATGAAATACTGTGGCTTCGGAAGAATGGAATTTTCGTCATTTAACACTGTAATAACAATTTCTCATTAATTATGTAAATTAGGTAACAATTTGCATAATTGATGTCTATCGATATTTCTCTCTTTTCTAGTTACATTTGTCATGTTTAAGTGTTCTAGTATTATGAAATACTGTGGCTTAATAAACTGTGCTCATTAATTATATTAATCATGCAAATTAGCCCCTGGTTTGCATTGATAGCCCTTATTTATGGAAGGCATCTCCGAATTTATCTACATATCAAAAATCACAATGATCCGTCAACCCCTTCCCGAGTTATTCCCTTCCAAAAGGATGGTGCAATTGCGCACGCGCGGACGAATTGCTGTGGAATTTCGGGAATATTTGCCAATCGGATATATGCTTAACAGTAAGCCTAATATTTCTCTCTTTTTGAGTTCCATATGGCATATTTTTGAGTAGTCTAACATGAAATGCAGTGTATTTATAAACTGTCCTCATGAATTATGCAAATTAGCCCCTGATGTGCATGATTAGCATTTGATTATGTAAGGCATCTCTGAAGCTATCTACATTCCAAATATCATGAAGATCCGTCAACCCATTCCCGAGTTATTCCCCTCTAAAGGGATGATGCAACTAGGCGTGGAAAAATTCCTGACATGCCTGCGGAATTTTGTGAATTCTTGTCAAACGGACGCACACTATACTAGTAGGCTAGCCCCTGAGGCGTCGCCAAAAAAACAGCCGGAGCCTAACCTCAGCTTGGAGAGTACACAGTACTTGCACCTGCTTGATAATTATTAAAACGCATGCCATACTTGAATAAAAGAAAAGTTCACTGCAATAATAAATGTATCCACATCACTAGGAGCTGATAACGGTACTTAGACGTAGTTATTTTACTGGAAATTGTTGAATGGCTTCATGTAATTCCATGATGAAAATCTTCGGAATGGAAGATGCCGTGTTTTTTTTTCACTTTCGGAAAAATAGGAGCTGCCGCGATTCTAAAAAACAATTAGTTATGCATAGGGGCTCCTGTGGAAGATTATATTCTTCCATGTGGGCCCGGGGCATATTGAGCAAGCTCTGTTTTGACCTGGAATCAATTCACAATATTAGTTCTCTTTGGGGGATAACTTACAGTCAAAATGTTCCATTATTGCGCAGGGGTGACTTGGAACAGTACAATGTTGCGTGGGAATGGGTATGGCTGAAATATGCTGTATTTGCACCCAAGCAAATGTCGGCCTTTCTAGCTTTAACACCATTCTTGTTGATGGTGACGTGGCTCTGTGTATGAGGGAGCCCCAGATGTTAGCCTTAAGGGTAAAATGTTAAAGAACCAAACACACTTATAAAAAGGAACAGGGTGACTGTATCTGGACACATGCAGCTTGTAGTGAAGCCACATTGCACCACTGCTTCGTAGCTTCCACAAGTAAATAGTAGATATCACAAGTGCTGAAAATTATTTGCAATAGTAGAATCAGTTTAATCCATTCAAATATTGACAAACCATTGCATTACCTTTCTATATCAGTTTTTTTTAATTGAATTGCCCATAAAGTATGCATCTTACATCTCTGATTGATATATAATGTTCAATAACAAGTAACATTGCATTTATATTAACTGTAACACCATCTAAACACGAGTTCCATTCTTACCATTTCTAAGTTTCGACTGAGAATGGCAGTGAAAATTGTCTTCACACAAACGTATGTTTAGGAGTATGTGAATAGAATATAGATATGGAATGACATTTTTAATGTTCTAATGTTTAAACAAGTGGGTGCCCTGAATGCTGACACCCTGAGCTTGGCTGAGTGTTGTATATTATTCCCTTCTTTACAAACTTAATAAAACTATTTATGGTTCATGACTAGGTCACAATTTGGAAAGGGAGCCGTGCTGGGCAGTTCAAGGGCTGTTTTTGGCATTTTCAAGCATGACCCTTACATGGTCCCGTGAGCCGCCCTACAGGGCTAAATTTGGGCCCCACTAGGAGTTAAAATCAACCTGGGAACCGGCGTCAAATAGACACGGTGATCTGGCCGTGAAAACACTAAGAGATATCCCCGCGGTATACACCAGTCAACCAGGGCTGCACCCTCAATGAGCACCAGCACAATGTTGACCAAAGCATCAGACAGATTACCAAAGCTGATACAATCATGTAAATCTGCCTTATTTGTCCAAATAAAAATAAATGCTGTTCATTCAACATGTCATACAAGTGTAACAGTAAGGTTGCTCAGTTAGCAACCAAGGTCCAAAATCAGTACTTTTCATCTTTCATCATACTGGCAGCCTTCTAATTTTGGTACATTAAAAATTTACTGATTGAGGACTCTTACATTTGGGAGTGTTGGTTGCTTCTTTGCATATAAAAACAAGCTTGGCAAGTAACCTTCCAGCTTAACTCTTTGTTGGTAGGGCACAACGTACACATGTAGTCCTTCAAACTTGCACAAGGTTGCCGAAGCTTGGGGTAATGCATTTTATCGCCTTAATATCTGATGTTAAGGAAGAGATGGTAAGAGAATGTACACAATATTTGATTGTCCTTTTAAGACTTTCACTTCTCTATGGATTTTGGCGCACTGAATAATTCTTTATCATTTGCTATTGCACTGATGTCGAGTTTTGCCACAGCACAAAAAAACCTTGTCCAAGGCTGGTTGGTGGCAGTTTTTACCATGTTCAGTGGTTTCCTGTGTCAGGCCCGAAGGTGGCTGACACCGTTGGGTCGTCTGTAGTGTTGAGTGTGTGACGCCGCGCTGATATGTCGTGCCAGGTGGCATCTGGGCAGCCTTACTGTCTCTACTGCTGCTGAAAGGCTGTCTGTCCGTAGCTGTACTAGAACTGAACAGCAGTCCTGCAGCGTTTACGTCGTTCACGCCAGCTGCTGTCTCCTCGTGCCCCGTCAGCTGTTCCGCCAGGTTAGGTGTGGAGGAGGTGTTCCTTAAACCCTGATGTCGCTGCTTTTTCTTAGACCGTTTCTTCTTTGTGCCATCTATGCCCTAAAACATCAAAGTAAACCACCATTAAGCCATCAATTATTATTACTGAAGCTTGGAAACTTGTTTTCTATCATTACCACATCTTACATCATTGAAAGGCTTGTTTTTATTTTAACGGAGAGTGAACTGCGTAGTACAATATACATTATACAATATTATCATACTAATGAGAAACGACCACTGTTATTATATGGGTAGGTCAGAAGTGAAATTTCCATATTTCTTCAAAAAGGACTCTTTCATCATTTGCCACATGATTTCCACTTGTATCAATAACATATTGAAAAATCAATATTTCTGTTGTATTTTTTAAACTAATATTTGATATAATATAAAATACCAATTTGGAAACCATTCAAACGCCATGTTGTGAGGCTATCCTTTTCACGCCGGTCACCTGTCCAAAGCGGCCACTTTTGTCAGGTCCCCTGGTTGACCGTCTTGAGCAGGTTTGACTGCATGGCAGCCAACAACTCCACTTTATTACAACACAACACAACTGTTCCCCAAACACTGCCAGTCTGACTCACAACATCCAGTGATAGAGTGCAGTATCCCTACCTGTACCTGTCTGTTACACTGTGGTTCCACAATAACAAGCTTGTCCTCTTCACCATCTGGAAGGAAAGACAATAGAACTTGTCTCAGTCTCTGGTCACAAGTCATTGCCCAGACCAGGAATAGAAGCCTGATGAAAACAACTGTTTGGTGAACATTGGTATGAATACATGCCCAGATGTACTTTTAAAAACATGTAGGTTTAGAAGAAGTTAAAGACCATGATGAACTACATGTATATTTTTCCCACTGGATAACAATTGACAAGGCCTGTGTGTATTCCTACATGATAATAATAACTGGGATCCCCCACCTTACATGAATAAAATGGAGACCATGGCATGGAGAACTAGACCCAAGTTATGTTCTGAGTATGAAGTTCATTTCATTACACGCAAATGAGATATGCATTTTTCTCATTAATTATGCAAATCAATTCCTAATTAGCATAATCAACATACCATTACATTGGTCTTCATTTAAGTTACCTACAGGTCACAAATCAGGAAAATGCATTTCCCCCTTCTTGACCTTTTTCAAAGTCATCAACTAAAATGCCCTTTGAGTTCCAAAGAAAGCTGCTAGAGGGCTTAAATTTATGTAACGTCTTCCAAACTGAAAGAGCTATGCTCTACAAGCCAAAAGTCATGACCATAGTTTGTCTAGATCCAAGTGGTCCAGATCATAAAACATAAAAAATCGTGCCCAAAACATAAAAAGGTGACCCAAGATCTGACACACAAAGGCTGCCAAAACTTAACCATCCTGGCAAATGTATTAAAAAGTTATTCACATGACTAGACATAACCTAAAAGTTGATCGTCGCCACAGTAGCTAACATACAAACTGGTACCTGATCTCCGTGGAGGCAGGTCCTCTGTCCTAGTTCTGTATCTGAGCCCTTCCATCTTATCCCGTACATGTTCCTGAAACTGTTCCCCCTGACTGTGGACGAGCTGTGGTGTGTGTCCAGGTCGTGTGTGGATACAGACCATGAACACCACAGCCAGGCACAGCACCTCCACTACCATCAGGAAAATGTGTCTTTCTATAACCTGGAGAACAACAAAAGGAGAACAGGAAAGCTTGAAGTTCACCCATATATTGTATGTTGCATGCTCTGCAGGACATGATCATAAAATGTAGTTAACAGGAAATGGTATTTGGAAATGGATGAGAATTGATGCACGTGTGGATGTCATTCATACAGTATAATCAAATCAACATGGCCTTACATCAATAAGATGGTTTTCACTATGAATTAGAATCAAAATAGGCTGCCTATGCGTTACAGAAAAGGGGCAAGCAGCCCCTTATTTTCCACTGTACACCCACCTTCCTATGTAGGTTGTCTCTGTCAGTGTTGAGGCTCTGGATGTCTGCTGTCAGGTTGGTAATGCTGGCTGCCAGGTTTGCAATGATTTCCTGCTGACGAATATCCTGTTCACAAACAGTCAGTCATCATCATTAGCTCATACCAGTAATAGGGGTGGGTACCGGTACACAAAATTCAGGTCCGGTTCAGGTCCAGAGGATCAGGTCCAGGTCCGGACCTGAACCTGGACCTGATTTAGTATGTGAGAAGTTGTGAATAGGCGATACTTAAAACAATGGTCCTTTTCGCTACAGAGAAATCTGTTTTGTGGAGTATTCGACTCCCAATAGCGTTTTAAAATCTAACTGCCTCTGTACGATTGACAGCAAAACTTGGTAGAAATGACTACAGACTGTCTCTACTCTACTTCGCTCTTGTTGAAGCCCTGAAAGGTGTGAATGCCTGATCATATAATCTGTTCATTTTCCAATAGGTCCGACATCCGGTCCACCAATTTTCTTCAGGTTCGTTTTTTCTGGACCAGTCCAAAAAGAAAAAATGGTTTAATTTGTACAAGTTTACCAGCTAAAACCTTTCACAAAACCATGCATTTTGGAAGAAAAAATTACCCAGAATTATTCTAACTTCAAATAACTCTGAGCCAGATTGTAAGAATATAGCACAAAATGTGCATCTAGAAAATTTGGGTCAGTGTTGGTGACACCTCGTAACTAAAATATCACAGTGTAATGATAAACAATCTGCTCAACAGGTATATTACTTGCCACGGCAACTTGTATACAGGACATTTTATAATATACAAGCTACTAGTTACTAGTCTTTCAACCATACACCTCCAGCACAATCACAGTCATGCACAAATAAACAATGACAGAACATCTCACCCTCTCTTCAGCCTTTCTGGAGTTGTTGGTGAGTTTGGAAATGGTTTTGTTGAAGGCCTTCTGCATCTCGTCCATCTGCTTACGGTATCTGAGTGTACACAAAAATTCATCACAGCACATGTTACAGTGTATCCGCTATATAGGAAATAGCAATTAACAAAAGATTCATGCAAATTACAAACGACAAAACATACGATTAACAAAAGGTGTTTTAAAAAACTGTATATAAACTCTTACAGTAACTGTTCACATTCAAGTGCATTCAAGCTACTCTCATACAACACAATACTATACCATTAGGCTCTGCCCTGAGGCGTCGCCAAAAAATATCACTTTATACATGTACATGTATCACAGCTGAGCTAATATTTCATTCATAATATTTCCTATAACAGCTACATGTATTTCATTCATATACATGTATTTCGTTCTTATATCGTTCATATGGTGTAACAGCCAATATAATGGTAATACTTCCTGTAATAACTTATATGTCATCAACATGCAGTCATCTGATTGGTTCATGACAAGAGAAAATGTAAGAAGAACACACCTTACGGGTAACATTAAATTATTACATTAAAAATGGGCTTTTTAGATTCTTCTTTGTCTTCCAGGTGTGGATGAAATGATGTCACAACCCACTTGATAGAATTGACTTTCGTGATTAAAGCTAAGGGCACAACCCGCCGTACGTGCCATTTTTCCGTTTTTGTGTGTTTTTTTTGAGGCCACATCTGCCATGTATTTCTTAAAAGAGGATTCCGTAGGATTTCATACAGAGGCGGTACTTACCGCTTACAGATCTCAAAAGACTGCCCACGTTTTGGCACGTAGACAGCACGTATTTGCACAAATGGCGGGTTGTGCCCTAAGCTTTACTGTAGCATCTCTTACCTCTGACTAAGCTCCTCCAGGTACCTGCTGCTCAGAGACATGTTCAGCTCCAGAGCCTTGATCCTGTTGTTCAGTCTCATGATCACAGACTCCTTGCCTGTGTGCCCTCCGTGGGAAATGTGCTGGGAGCTCGTGCCGTTCTCATTCTTCTCAGCATAGAAGTCTGACGAGTTCTTAGCCTGCTTGTCCAGACCGTCCGCACTTCCATTCTGTTCAACGGCAGGGGTCGGCTCAGGTGGGCTGGAGTCCTGAGGATCTTGGCTTGAACTTGTGACGATATCATCTTTTACCTGTGCGTTACCTTCAACCTGTGCACTACTGGCTTTATCATGAGTTTGCTTTTTCCCACCATTGTGATTGGAACCAGCAGCAGATACACTTCCAGAAGTTTCTGACTCAGTGGGACTCGAAGCACTGTCAGCTGGCGGGGTTTCCGCACCATCAGTAGTGGATGTAGCGATGTCAGGGCCCCCCACCCCCTCCAGCACAGCTGAGGTTCTCTCACTCCCCTCCAGTGGAGACACAGTGCTGCTAGTGGGGAGCTGATCAGGCTTCAGCTTCTCCTCCCCATCTATAGAACCTGCTGGGTTGCTGTCCTCCCCATGCTGTAAGGTGGGAGATGTGGCAGACATGTCTGTACTTGTGTCAGCCACAGTGTCATTGTCTGAGACTACAGGAAGCAAACCCTTATCATCCCTGTCAGTACTCAAGACCTGGTCTGTACCAGCAGTAGCAGGAGGATCAATTTTCACCCTCTGTTTTGATTGAACGTTGATGTCCTCGTCTTTGTCAGTCTTGCCAAGTTCAACATCATCTGATCTTCCCTCATCGTCTTGTACATCTGTGGCAATGACCAACTTATCTGCCGGAGGTGTGGCGATCTTCTGCTCTTCTTCACATGAAGTTTGAAGGATGAGTTGGTGGAACAGACACCGAGGGTTCCCCTGACACTTCTGTACAGTCTCCAGCTCACTACAAGTCGGACACTGTTGGATGTTTGTCCACTGTCTCTCCCCTAGCGTGCTGCCCTCCACAATACCAGACTCCACCAGGGTGACAATCCCTTCTGATGACTTCTCATGGTCGGGATCCACCCTTCCTTCCTGAGTGCTGGCTACAAGGCTGACAGTTGGTTGGATGGACTTTTGATCTTGAACAGAGTGGGTTTCTTGTGGGGAGGGATCCAGTGGCAGAGAAGACAATGGTGGTGTTTGGTCCTCAGATGTCACTGTGCTAAATATAAGACAGTTCACATTAGTTTCACAATGCCTTACATGGATTATCTTTTAAACTAAAACTGCTGGTCTCCTATTGTAACAACTTTCTAATGTGTTTGTGTTATGGCAATGTGTGGCATGATGGTTAAAGTCTCTTTCTAACTATAGACTTAACTTTTGGGGCAATTCCCTCTGAAGGAGCAATATAAATACAAAAAGGTCTAGAAAATGGTTTTTTGATTTCAGGTTTTAAAGAAAAGAATTAAAAGGTCTTATATTGTACACCTGGGAAATGCACTTAAAACAACTTACCTCACTTAACTCAGGTGGAGATGACTACAAGTACATAGCTTCAAATGTAGTTAATAACCCACAGAGTTTAATGTACGTCTGCTAGGTCCAAATGTGAAATGTCATGCACCATAGCTTGTAAAGAATATGAGTTATGAAAGCTGAATTTCTGCCGGAGTGCCTAGGACAAGTGCCAGGGGCCGCAAATCTAACCATTTCATTGACAGGACATGTCCTAATCAAAAAACAAATTTCACGACAATCCCTACCAAAGACATAGCATTGGTGGAAAAGGTAATAAGACTAAGATAATTTCTTTTGTAAGAGGACTTTTAATTACCTTCGAAGTCAAACTTAATGTATTTTTTAGCTCAAATAACTACTGTTTAGTAATCGTGTGCAATATCTGCTGATACTATGCAATATCCGCAAATGTGCAATATCCATATCCGCTAATGTGCTAATACTGTTTTTGAACAGTTGTCTTCTGGTTTTGACAATTGCAATGCGGCAGTGTAATTCAGGGTCTTGATAATTACCCTGCTATCTGTACCATGTTGTGTAAGAAGAAATAAACCATTATATATAAGACAGAATAGAAGCCTTACTGTTTGACTGTAGAGTGTGCGGTGCTGGTAGGAGTAGGCTGGATGTTTCTGCTCTCCTTCCCTGAACCATCGTGGTCTGGCACTGACACATTCACTGTTCTGTTAATGTCTGACATGCAGAAAGAGAACTGGTTGGTAGACATAAAAAATGAGGCAATATCATTCCAGATTTGGTTCTATCGTACTTACAAGGCCGAAAATAATTTCATCAGGTCAGTAGATCATGGGACATAAGAGTTTTCCTTTACACAACCAGTTTTTCTCACCTGCTGACATTTCGATACCTGTCAGACATCTTTCTCCCAGCTTCTAACTGGAGTTTTGCTTCTTGCTGCTATATGTAGCTGATGTAGGTGGCGCTTTTGCAAACTCAGCCATGTTGGGGATAGTGTTCTCGCCACAAAAGCGCCACCTACATTGGCTACATATAGCGGCGAGAAGCAGTTAGAAGCTCTGAGGAAGATGTCTGACAGACATCAAAACGTCAGCAGGTGAGAAAAACTGGTTGTGTAAAAGAAAACTCTTATGTCCTGTACTTACAAGGGTTCTCCTGGCAGTGTAGTTACTTAACTCACAAATCTGCTCATTATGAACTCTCAACAACACAAATTTTCACACAAAGAAAACTGGTCTGGAAATTATCCCATATATATATATATAATTATGGCTGTACTTAGACTGTGCTTAAGCAGGTTCAAGGTTTCTTTCTGTTCTTACTTACCCAGACAAGGTTCTGGATACTCAAGGGTTGGTTCAAGGAAAGTGTTCTCCACTGATACTTGTCCTTTTGCTTCATGGGGTTCTGTAGAGGCCATGCCGTCTGAGGGACCTGTAAATACCTTGGCAGCTTGCTTCACAATATTCAAAACTGCATCTGTAAGGAATGTGCAACAAATTACATGAATTGATGTAAACCTAAAAAAGGCTAAAGACTACTAAAAGCTGAAGGGATATTTTTCCTGCCTATGCTGTATTTTGTAGCCTGGGTACCATCCGGAAAGTAGTTTGCTCTGGCATTCATTATATACTATATACAGTCGCTTTTAGCTCTGACATTTATTATACACTATATACAGGTACAGTCGCTTCTCTGCTGTTCCGTCTGGGAACCTTGCCCCGTTAACGTCTGAAATTGTCCAAGTTTTGGACACAGGAGCTAATTGGTCCCTACACGAGCGAATTATGGAATGGGTTCAAGCGCTCGTTTGAACAGGCCGATACACCCTCCGTCTGCTTGTGGGAGGCCTGTTGTCATCGAACAGGCGCTCTAGAACCCATCCTTACTTCACTCATTAACTGCTGTTAGCACCAAACAGTTTGAATGTGCAGGTCTCCAGACGGATAGCAGAAGCGAACATAGGAACAAACTACTATCCAGATGGTACCCATGTGGTACTTTGTCTTATCATCTCTTACCTTTAGCACTGCCGAACAGGTTGGAGTCAGGGGACAGTGGAATGGACTCATCTGGGAACAACTCGTCCTCCGGATCCACAACACTTTCAGGGTGCTGCTCTGTTTCCTCTATCTCCTCTTCCATACTGGTACCAAACACTCTACATACACAACAGAACACACACTCAGTAATACACTCATTTTTTTACCGGTGCGTAGCACCGGCTTTGAATCGACAGAAGCGGTTGGTCCAACAGTTCGTTTGGATGCATGGATGGATGCATGGATCGGTCAATTTAACCAAACCCTTCTAATAGTCCTTGTATACGCCTGATTGCATAATTCAGTCAGCGTGGCCAACGGTCTAAAGTTAGGCACAGTGCTTAATACAGCAGTTTGCTTCTGCAGCCGTGGATCGTGGGTTCAAACCCCACATGCTACAATTTTTTTCCCTTGTTAGACAAATCTCATGTACTGTTTTTTTTTTAATAGAAGAAAGACAAATTCAGTAATTCGATGTTTAAAAACTCTTTTTTTCGTGTGATTTTGTTTAACATCCAGGCTTTTTCCAAAATATGCACCGGCCAGCTTTTTTCAGAAGCTTTCTTGTTTAACGAGATTCAAAGAAAGATCACGAGACCACTTTAAGGCAATGAACTAAGAAGTTGGAAGCTCAGAGATAGCAGTGGACATTTGTTTTCAAGGCTGATAAGTTGTAGACAGGAGGGAAACAATACAGTGAGTTCCATAATTTTGCTGTCCGGGGAAAGAAACTGTTGCTGTAGAAGGACTTGGAAACCAGCAATTAAACAGTAAAGAAATGTGAGTTTGAAGAGAACCTAGTGTTGTGCTGAAAGGCTCTCAAGTAGTGTGAGATCATTTCTTCATTGAATTAAATTCTTAATGAATAATATTTCAGGATTGTTAATGAGCTCAGTTCACGCCAATGCAGTATGTTCGCACCAATGTTATCAAGTCAAATTGTGACCCAGCGCAAACAAAGAATAACATGCTTTGACTGACAAGGATAATGTAGAATGTTATATATATTATATATAATGAGAAACAATATTGAATATACATGACAGTGTACTCACCTAAACAAGCTCAAAGGACAGTAATGTTCACTGCCGTAGTGAGACAACATTTCCACCTGAAAAGGTATGACACCTGTAAGAACTCTTTTCAGAAGAAAACAGTGCCTTATTATTATTGTCATTACACACATTCGCAAAATACAACATTATTTTCTACAGCTTTTCAAAATCATATTGCTACAACCCTTAGTGTCAGAACTGGGTGTCCATTGCGACATCAATGCAAAGCAATCAACATCTGATTCTACATTTAATTGTAAAAGCCCATTGTCATTCCATACTACACATTATTGTTTTAGGTACATATAGCTTAGTTTATAGAACTTAAGTCACGCATGATGCCATACTTTGTACCTTGTATAATTGTTGTGCAATAAAGTCATTATTTGCCTTGGAGGTAGAAATCTTCAGCCAGAAGTATGATTTTTTTATGCTCCACTGTTCAGTAAGACCAACGAAAAAATGTTGTGTTTCCTGTGAGTCACATACATGTAGCTTCCAAGTTCCAGTTGGATTTTTTTTCAGCCTAATAATACTGCTTGTCCTAGCTCATGAAGGATAAATATATATATTATGCACAAAAATAAAGTTTGACATTGAAAGACAAGTGTCCTCATGCATTTTAGTTTATATTGTTTACACAGTACTATGATATGTCTCACTAGAGTTTTGGCCAGGCTAAAAAAATTACAAGAAAAAAATCCCTACCTACATATCGACCCTAATTTTTTTCAGAGCTGAAAGAGGAAGCACAACATTTTTTTTCTAGGCCTAATGGTGTTTGTATATCACCATGTATATTAATGGACGAGGCCATGTAAACACCAACCTTCAGGTACTTGTTGAAGAGTTTTTCATCCAGTGGAAAAGACTGGATGGATCTCTCATTCGCCATGTGGAATGTACCAAGGAGTTGCCACTCTCGGGCGGGGTACCTTACAACAAAGAATAATTACTAAGTTCCTGCTTCAGTACGGATTAAGTTTAAAGGTTTTAATATATTCTTCTCATACATCAAGGCATTGAGTGCTAACCAAGCCATATCATTTTATCATGGAATTATCAGCAAAATCATGACAAGTCTCAGATGAGTTCCTAACATCAATGAAAATCATGTGTCATAACAATGAACCTGCCAGAATAAAAATGTTTACTTAAGTATCCCACAGGATGTACAATGTACCAAGTGAAAGTGAATTTCCGGCTTTCCACAATCATGGCTTTTTCCATTGTGAGGAAATCCAGATACATTTAAGCGCTGGTGCTCTTGGGTACAAAAATGTGCAATATCCAGATACAGTCAAACCTGTACTAGCGGCCATCTTTGCATAGCGACGACTTTGCCATTGTGGTCACTTTTTGTCGGTCCCTTGGATTTTTCCCATTGTCCTATAAGCATTAAGAAATAGTCTATAGCGGCCACCTGTCCAACGCGGTCACTGCCACATGATTTCCGGTCCCGTAGCTACAGAAACACTGCTTATTGCAACCATACAGCGGCCGTATGTCACCCTGTACCAAGTTTAGAATCGTAATTTGCGAGGAGTTGGAGTTCCCGACAAGGTCATTTTGGTGGTAGTGGTAGGTACGCGTGCCTTGATCGTTAGAGCCCAAGTCTTTACCAACATTGTGCATGGCAATATCAATCATTTTTGGTAGATTTGACTTTGGCAGGGTCAGTTGAATTTTGAGACAATGAAGTTGGTACTGAAATCATGTGTAACTTATTGCTCGTGGTCAATTAATCAACATTTTCTCTATAGTGGCCACCTGTCTATAGTGGCCACATTTCTCCAGTTCCTTGGGTGGCTGCTATAGATAGGTTTGGCTGTACATTTAAGCGCTGGAGCTCTTGGATATAAAAGTATGCAATATCCAGATATTGACCTTCTCCATTGTCTCATATTCATAACTCCACCCTGATGTTTATTGGTGATCAAAATTGTGCATGCAGGCTGCATCACATATCTGTAGGATTATCAATGGGGACATTAAAAAGTTAAGTGCTACATGAAGTACCTGATTGGTAAGGTTAAAAGATATGTTTTTGTCAATGTTGGTTTGTTGGTGTGTGTGTCTGTCCCCATAACTGAAGAATGCCTGGGCAGATTGTCTTGATAATTGGCATGTGGGTAGGTCTTGACAAGACCTCAAAATGATTAGATTTTGGGCCCCTATATCAGTCTCTAATTTTAGTCACATGTTCATTACATGTTCTGGACAAGCTACATGTACGGTCATGATTTTTGGTTGGTACAGTGTTCTAGGTAACTCTAGCTATCTAATTCTGTCTGTAGTGGCAACCAACTAGTCTGTGTAACAAACTCCGCTGTCCAGGGCTGTAACTGGCCCCTACCTGGCGGATGTTTGGCGGGCTGCTATAAGCGAGATTTAATCAGACAGGCTAGCAACCAACAATACATGATAGCATAGCATCCCACCTTTCTGACGTTGAGACCTTAAAAGACTCTGGCACGGAGGAGAAAAGTTCAAAGTTGGCGATGTCGATCTGCTTCAGCTGAATGGGTTCACAAAGCTCTACTATAAACCTGCAGTGGGTTTAAACAATGACACTGTTACTTTCTTATACCACACTTCATCGTAGACATCATGTTATAATGAATCTGAATATAATCAGAATATGTTTAACGGTATTTGAGAATCCCTACCTGCCTAAGTGCTTAAGCCATGCAAGGACTGGCCCTTTGCTTCTCTCCTTTAGGAATCTCCATACATACCAATCCCTAACTAACAAGCTTTTTTTTCAGGGCCGTAATAAGACACGCAACATTTTTTCCTATGCCCTATCTCTATATGTAACAATTGAGAAAAGTAATACCCTATTAATGGCCCTATTTCCAAGGGAGCTCAATGGTATACTGGTAAGCCCATGAGTCAAGGTACATGTACCATGAACAACATTCTGGACAGATGAAATGCACATCAACAGATCTAGAAGTCCTTGAAAAACAAAGAACTGATCAGTTTACAAACACTCACCAAATCTTGGCGCTACAGGGGTTCAACATGTACATGTCCTTGTTTTCCACTAGCACAGAAGATGAGTGCTGTATGGGGTACATCAAAGAGAAGTTAGATATTTGTTTCATTTGCTTTCCACAAAGTAGGATTTTTGCAAGCTGTGGTGCCAGGTACTGAATCGACTTCTACAATCAATGTGACGTCATGGAAAGAATAATCATCCTGGTGTTAACAACGAAATGCTTGAAGTACGATCTTGGATTTTTTAAATATGTTAAATAATATCAGCAAGGTGTACATTTAGTATATAAATGTCCATGATTTGTGAGAATAACTATTATTATTAAATATTTATAATCAGACAAATAAATGCACTTCAATGTCATTGGTGTCAGACACACTTTAAAAGATAAGAAAAACCAAAAACTTACAAAATACACTTCCTGTATGAAAGAAATTTGCTTCAAATTTCAATGAGATTTTTGCTTGCTCCTAACAGTTCTAGCCACTGTCTCTGTGTAAAGGAGGTATCTGACACTTCAGAACTTAACTGAATAGAAAAAATTAAGAAACTTCAATTGATTATCAAATATATATTGTTTTTTTAATGATTAACATTGTGTATCTTATATCATTTGAAACATTGTTCACAACTCTTTAAAATGATGTTCCATTACTGTTAGATAATCATGCTTCATATTGCACATTGAATGCCATGTTCCTGTACTGACTTGCATTTCTCTGTTAGCAGACAGGATCTTGGCTCCACACTCCACTGATCCATAGTTATGTCTGCCCTTCTGGGTCTTCAGGCCCTGAGTCGACACTTTGGATTGTCCTGACTGACCTGAGATGAGAGCAAGTACATCGTACTGTAAATGCAGAAACATCGTAGTATCATACTAACACTTGTAACAGGTTTAACTATTAATTACAGTCCCAATCTTTGAACATTGAATACAGATTTATCAAATGTCCAGCCAAGTCATGCAATCCAGCCTGCTGCTATATGTGACTCATATTTAGAAAAATTATGAGTTTTGAAAAGGTACATGTACCTGACGGATAAAGGTTCAGGCTGGTTATAATATTATGTTATTTGATACAGGCCACTAACCATTGGAATTCTGCTTTTTTTCCCTCTCTTCTTGTTCTAGCATTCTTTTCTTCCACTCATCAAATGATGGCATGTCATCATCTTCCTTGTGTGCAACCAAATCTTCCTCCTCAGCACTATCCTTTGTACCAGTCTCTGCTGTCTTCTGCTTGTCAGCAATATCCTCTGTACCAGTCACTGCTGTTTCCTGCTTGTCAGCACTATCCTCTGTATCAGAAATTGCTGTCTTCTGCTCTTCAATACTATCCTCTGTATCAGTCACTGTTGTCCCTTGCTTATCAGCAATATCCCCTGTACCAGTCACTGCTGTCCCCTCTTTTGCAACACTATCCTCTGCACCAGTCACTGCTGTCTTCTCCTCTTCAACACTATCCTCTGTACCAGTCACTGCTATCCCCTGTTTCACAGCACTATCTTCTATGTCAGTCTCTGCTGTCTCCTCTGTGTCAGCATTAATCTCTGTACCAGTCACTGCTGTCCCCTCTTTTGCAGCACTATCTTCTGTACCAATCACTGCTGAATTCTGCTCTTCACACTGTCCCCTGTACCAGTCACTGCTGTTTCCTGCTCCTGTATGTCCAGAATCTCATCTCCAGCCATCTCTCCATCTAATTTAGGAATGACATCATCCCCTATGGTTTTTGATTTTGTCCTGTCAGCATCAGCACTGATCTCTGTTACTGTAAGAGGCTGGACCATTACAGCAGGTTCTTCGTTAGATTCAACAGCATCCTAGGACACACAAAAAGAATTATTTTGATTCCATTATTTGGATGACATCCATGCGCACATCAATTTTCCAATACCCCCCACCCACACTGACCACTTAGATTTCATAATGCAAAACAATTTTTTTCCCACATACATTTGCATCAGTTTTGCAGTTGCCAGGGGTTGTCATCCATATAATCAAATCTGCACAGCCTTACTTGCAGGATAACCAAGAAACATGTACTAGTACAAAACAGAGAAAATCAGAAAACAGTGGCTTGTCCAACAGTATGCCTTGTAGTTGTACATACTTGAGTCTGAGAATCCTTCAGTGGTGAGATGTCAGGTTTGACTGAGCCTCCTGTCTGCTTCAGTCGAGTGGTGGGGACTGGTTTATCTGTGTGCTGGGGTACATGCTCAGTCTGCTGGTCCTTAGGTAGGTCCTTCTCTACAGCTGGGCTACAATCAAGATTGAAAGGAAAGACAAATTTCAAATGTATAAGTCTACAATACTATGCTACACCTCAATAGCCTGGGTACCATTCGGATAGTATTTCGCTCCTATGTTTGCTTCTGCTATCCGTCTGGAGACATGCACATTCAAACCTTTTGGTGGTTACGTCATTTAATGAGCGAATTAAGGAATACGTTTCTTAAACGATCGTTCGATGAGAATGGGTTATCTCGCAAGTGGACAGAGGGCTTGTCCGGTGTTGGAATGCCTGTTCGAACAATCAAGTTCCATTCCATAATTCGCTCAAGTGTAGGGACCAATCAGTGCCTGCATCCAAAATTTGGACGATTCCAGACATTAACCTGGTCTAGGATCCCAGACGGAACAGCAGAGAAGCGATATACAGTATAGTATATAATGAATGTCAGCGCTAGAAGCGACTGTATACAGTATATAATGAACACTGCAGCAAACTACTTTCCAGATGGTACCCATGGCCAGGCTAACACCTCAAGGTATGAGACAAAGAAGAATTTCTGCTCCCGAAGGGGCAAAGCGGATAAGTCGGACAAAGTGAGTCCTACTACGCTAAATATACCATCATTTCTGATCCACTTGTTTTACAGATGTCTGCCATGGACCTGTTCTCTCTCACTGTTTGAAAGTCACACTGTATGCTGACTGATGAGTGACTGAATTTGGCGATGTCATATAAAAAAAAAAATCAAGCTGGCTTTCTTTATATCTTATCATTATGGAAAGGATATACACAATCCTTCTCCTCCTGCCCTATCATCATGTGCATTCTGCTGAATGTGACTGTGATGAAGAAACCCACCTTGGCAATGCTGATTCTGCAGATTCTTCAACTTTTTGTGAATCCACTGGCTGGTCTGTGCTCACCTTTCCTTCATCCTCTGTCAGAGCCCTATAATGGTACCAAACATAAAGTTGCTAATTTCTCTTTTCTCTTACTTTCTAATGTTATAGTCCGGCGGCATAGCTGAAAAAATCATGCTAATTGTGCACTTTTGTCTAAAAGCACCAAATTTGGCACACACATAGTCAAACATGTTCTAAGCAAATCTAGATATGGAGGCATCTCAATTTCAGCCCAGGAGCACTTTAGCAGCACTTTGAATTTAGAGCCCCGGGAAATGGAATACCCATTTTGGAGATTTTTTAGGGGGAGGGGCAAAAAACTAAACATCGTTGTTTCTTCTTTAAAATTCATAGGTTGGTAGAACTAGTCACTACAACCTCCGAAATATGTTTCCTTTTTCAATATTCAGCTTTGATAGAAAATTATTAGCCCTAAAATCGGATTTTTTTGGAGATTTTTTTATCAAAAATATATACTTTACTTTCCAATATCATGCATTTATTCACATTACCTATAGGGCCTTGCCTGATGATTTAGTCTTACTGTGGGTATCATACGCTGCATATCAAACTTTAAATGATCGAAATTCGTCAATGAAATCTGGAGATATGAATGTGTGAAGGATGACATGTCTGCCAGCTTGTATTGACAATATCGTTGCTAGGGCCGTTGCTAAGGCTGTTGCTAGGGAGGTTTCAGATTGTACTCCACAACAAAACTGATACACAGAACGAACTTTTCTGCAGTATTTTGCTCTGAATACAACAGTAAAAGTATAAGGAATAGTCTAAAAATGTTCAACGTTTAGCAGATGCAGAAATATGTTTTTTATACGTTGTTTCTATCAGAATCATTAGCAAAACCGTTGCTAAGGCCGTTGCTAAGGGGGTACTCAGTCATGTTTCAAGCAAAGACCAGCAGAGAGTCAAGTTCTCTGACACGTTATTTTGCTCCTGTCATATTGTAAATCACGCATAACTGTGAAAAATATCATAATTGATTGGAAAGGTTAATTTGGGCTCTACATGGGGGATATGGCGATACCTGAAAAGGAATTACCTTGATTTTGCACATTTTTATTTTAATTTTTGCTTATTTAGTACATACCTTACTAAATCACTGCATATATCTAGTATATATGTCGTACACAATTATAAGGCTCTCCACGGGGGTTACCAGGACTCCACATAAGTGACACCGATTAATACCCAGGACACATGGATGCAGGATTACGTCATGGATATTGAAAATTTATATCTAGAAACAAGACCATAACAAAGGTCAAGAACAAGGCTATGGAATGAATGCAATTTTGTACGTTTGTTGATCAGGTTCTCTGACACATAAATTTGCTCATGTCATCCTGATAGAAACGTGAGTATCTTGTTGACTTTTGTATAGATGGGTGCCTTCAAAAAATGGAATTGCACAGGAAAACCAAGCAAACTATGCTAAGGTCGGAAGGTTGGGGTCTGTCAAATTAGGTCATTCTTTGTATGTGTGACAATAGTTAGATATGTAAAACTTTGAACAGCCATATGATTAAAACTGAAAATTACTGAAATTGCAATGGCTACCCTCATAGATTTGATGAAGATACTCTGATGAAGATACGAACGTAAGGTTAAACATTGTATTTACACATAGGAAATGGGCTCCCTACTTTTCCGGACCAAAAAGTGAGGATGAGGCATTGAATTTAAGAGGATGTACTAGGAGATTACTTGAACCACTAAACGTAGACTTTTAATCTCTTGAAAGTTTAGTCATTTTTTAAGGCGCATTACCTCCCATGCTCCCTCAGCACATTGGAGGTAATGCACCCGGTGGATGGTGTTGCTGGAGAGAAGAATAATCAATCGCCGTATCAGGATTCTCAATGTGTTTTTAGGGGGGGGGGCATAATAAGTCAGAACTTAAACTTTAACTGCTGCTAACAATAGCCATTGTCTGAGAGCGATGTGCTGAGATAGACAATAGTCTTTCTGAAGTACAAAAGACCCGTGAATAGTTCCATCATGTTGGTACGCGTACGTCACTGGATGAAGATACTTTTTTCACAACCTTTATTTTATTTTTACCGATGTTTCGGTGACCGTCAGCGCCATCCTCAGGGCAATTCTGACTGGTGCACAGTGTAGTGCAGCTATGGGTATTGCTGCTAACAGATGCAAATACATCAGTGGAAACAAAGCAAGGGCTGTGAAAAAATAGTCTCATAACTATTCAAGTACAAAATATGTTTGATAAGGGCATCCTCACAGAGAAACAAAGGCGTCCACTATGCTTTACTTTTGAACAGTTGTCTTTAGCCATTCACAGCTCAAAGCTCCATTTGCTACGAGTAGTATAAGCCAGGATCTAAGCCTGTGTACCGTCTGATTTCTACCGGGGCTCCTTGCACTCGCAGCTAGCCGGCATCTTACAAAACAGTCTTCTTTGTAGCTGCTAGATAAGCAATTGGCTTTCGTAGTTATGGACTGATTTATGAAATTCTTTTCATTAAAATACAAAGAGCAGGTGACTTTTTTCGAACTGACACGTCGCTGAAATGCTTAATCACAAGGGAGACAATGGCAAGTATGGTTTGAATTGTTTTGTCCACATTTACAATTGCCATCAGGGTTGGTCAGCTTTGTGCCATTCTCCAAATTGTGCTTTAGACCATCAAGTTCGGGAATCATTCACTACCAAAAATGATTTGAATTATTGAATTGAATTAGGACAGTACAGCAGTTACTGTGCTGATTTTGTCTCTGCCAGCATTTTGACTTCACAGACCCTTGGGCAGGTAAGGACATTTGCGACCATATTGTAGCATCGATGAAGTGTTCGCTTGTCGTCTAGCTTACGGTAACAGGGAAACAGCAAGGACAGAAGGTGAAGAGAGACAATTGATTTTCATGAATTAGCAGGAAAGACGCCTAGGTAAAAATGTACTCCCATCTAATAGATGTCGCAAAATAACGTCATCACTAAAAAAAAATTTATAGCTTGCACTATTCGGCTAGGATTTTGCGGGTGTGAAAGACACAGACGGACAACCTGGCCCTGCTGGTCACCACAGACAACACACAGCCAGGCCAACATAACCCTGATACTGAACACCATACACACATAAACAGGCCAGGTTCGTTAACAAACTCAATCTATATTAAATAACTGGTCAAATCATAATTGACACTCAAACACACAGAAAACAACACAACCGACATAAACCATAATTACGTCACAGAGTATGTTACCTACGGTCACTCGTTATTGTTGATGCCTGTCAAGTGTTAATTTTCTTATTGGTCTAAACTCCGGTCAACTGATTTTTTTTCAGGTCAGTTTTCCCCGTTTTTACCGGTACGATGTACCATACCCATTACTGCCAAGTAGTGTCTGTACCCTTATATAAGTGCCAACACCCCCACAGTATTGTTAATACCCCCAGTAATGTCAGTTCTCACTGTAGTGTCCATATACCCACAGTAGTGTCTGATCTGTACCCTCAGTAGTGTCCTTACTCCCTGAAGTGTCCGATTTGTACACCCAGTAGTGTCCATACCCCCTGTAATGCCCATTGATTCTGTAGTGTCCGTTCCCCCAGTAGTGTCCTTAGCCCCTGTAGTGTCTGATGTGTACCCCAGTAGTGTCCTTATCCCCTTTAGTGTCTGATCTGTATACATGTCCCCCAGTAGTGTCCGTACCTACTGTAATGCCCATTAATTCTATAGTGTCCGTTCCCTCAGTAGTGTCCTTAGCCCCTGTAGTGTCTGA